>NC_133327.1:671453489-671550617 GCF_042186555.1 Aquarana catesbeiana | reverse complement strand
CTACTTTGGTGGCTATTTTTATTCCATTTACTCACACTTGTTCCCCTCCTTTATTTTGGAGTATATTATATCACTATTCTACATGAAGATTCTTTAATCTACCTTCCAGTTAGAGGTTCATCACCATCACTTTTTCATTTTTCACTCTCCATCACCTTCCCAAGAGTCATATCGGGTTCATCATCATTTACAAATATATACTAAATTATTATTATTATACTTATACACATATTTATTACTTTCCCAGATGTCCCTGTTGATGAATCATACACTATCCCTGTTTGATATATGGGGACTACATTCTCAGTGTCACTCATCTTTCATCACAGGTATATATCCGCCTCAGCTCTCGCGGAAGACGATGTCCCCCATTCACCCTGTGCCTACCACCACTTACCACATTCACTATTGTTTGTAAGTATGGGTGGACAATTATATACCTCTTTGTATCCCTTTCCTTATACCCCCTTTTTTCTAGTCAGACTGTGATGTATTACAATAGAGAGAGATAGAGAACATATACACACATATTATATATATACACACACACACACACACACACACACACACACAGTGGCTTGCGAAAGTATTCAGCCCCCTTGAACTTTTCAACCTTTTGCCACATTTCAGGCTTCAAACATAAAGATATAAAATATATATATATATATATATATATTTATTATACACACACACTCTATAGATACTTCTGTCGCATCACATCGGCTCCTGATGAGTGGACATAACCACGAAACGCGTTGAGCCCTGTTGATGCCACAGCTATATCATTTTTTGGTTTCTACATTATGTGAACTCTGATATCCATACTGAGCATTCGCCATCTGTACCTCCATGCCATGACACCTTGTGTACATATATGAACTTACAGTATTTATTTATGTACATTTTTATACCTGCATTGTGTATTTACTCTATCCATATTGTCATATAAAATAAACACTTTACAGACACAAAGTGCATATTTGCTTCCTTTTTGCGTGCTTTATTTAAAGTCCCAAAAAAACGCTTTGTTTTCTCATGATTTTGGTTATGTGCTTATTATTATTATTACTACATAGATCCCAGCAGTCAAGTTTTATCATTACTTAAATGTAGAGTGTTGGCACCATCTGCTGGATAAATGTAGGCATTACATCAAAATTAAACCGATATTTACATCAAGTTAAATTCTGTACTACCGTGTTTCCCCGAAAATAAGACCTACGGTGATATTCGGGGAGGGCTGCAATATAAGCCCTACCCCGAAAATAAGCCCCAGTTTAAAGTGGCTGTTTAAACTGCTAAAATCCACTCTATGTATCCTCTAATGCAGTGGTTTTCCAAACTGCAGCCCGGTGGGCCAGATTAGGGTTGCCACCTTTCCTTCAAGTCAAACCCGAACACTTTAGTGGCGCACAGCAATTTATTTTTATAGTATAAACGATATACATCTTTGGCAATTAAATAACATTTCTAATCACAAGAGTCCCCTTTACATCAGAGTCCACAAAGTTCCCCTTTTACATATGAATGCACAGAGTTCCCTTTCACTGTAAGGGCAGAGTCTGCAGACTCTGATGTAAGGGAGAACTCTGGGAACCCCGATTTTAGGGGAAGCACTGAGAACTCTGATGTACGGAGAGGACTCTGATGTAAGGGGGAACACTGTGGCCTCTGCTTTAAAAGGGGAACTCTGATATAAGGGGTGCTCTGAGAACCCGGATTTGCCTTAGTGTACTCACTCAGAGACAGGACAGAAAAGGGGGGAAGACTTCAGCCACAGACAGGGATGGATGGTGAGCTCACTCACCCCTTGGCGGCCAGCATTTCTCATCCAGATGTAACTGATGCTGCTGGACTTCAAATTTGCGGCCCCCACTTTTTTTCTGAGGAGTGTGGGCAGACTCCGAGGGGTAGGGGTGGGAGGAAAAAGGAGCTAAACATGTGTTAAGAAGAGGCTAGAACTAGCATGGTTTAAAATATATATATATATATATATATATATATATATATATATATATATATATATATATATATATATATATATATATATAGTGTGGTGTCTGTCATTCAGCCCCCGTAGAAACTATAGAAACAATGCATCCCAAACAGACGGGGACAGGAAAGAATTGGGGCAGCGAACACTTACTTGATAATGTAAAATACAATTTATTTATTGATTAAATATAAAAATAAAACATGGAGGTAGATAGAGGTCATAAACACTGGACTAACCCAAATTATATAATGACAGGTCACACTAGACTAGTCAAAAATATACACCAACATGTGGGACAACATATAACAAATAAGACAGAACGTCCGGGACGCCAAGTGATGAATCGGTGTCAGTTGTGCTTACTGGGATATACAGAGTGTTTAGCAACAGCTATAAATAAAACAACCCGACACCAACCTCCTGGAGGCTCGAGCCATGGGAAAGGATGGGAAAGGATGGGTAAAGGGTGGGGAAAGGAGGATCATCAAATCCATTCATGACTGTATATAGGGGAAAATGCTATAGTACAGCTGTTGTAAAGTCAGTAGTGCCGTGACAAGTAGATTCTCAAAGCAAAAATGTCCATCAAAATTCCAGATTTCTATATAGACTTGTATATGGCCAGGATACCCCCAACCATGCTAGATACTACTTCTACTACTACCAACAGTTTGCGTGGTGCTTTACAACATGAGGGCAGACAGTACAGTTACAATTCGATTCAATACAATACAGGAGGAATCAGAGGGCCCTGCTCATTAGAGCTTACAATCTAGAAGGGAGGGTCAAGTGATACAAGAGGTAATAACTGTGAGGGATGAGCTGATGGAGAAAATCAAAGTACAGTTGTTAGGTGGGGGCAGAATAGGCTTCTCTGAAGAGGAGGGTTTTCAGGGATCATCTAAAAGAAAACAGAGTAGGAAATAAGACAAGTTGGGGTAGGGAGTCCCATAGGATGGGAGACGCTCAGGAAAAGTCCCGGGAGGTGAGAGTGGGAGGAGATGACAAGGGAGCTAGAGAGCAGGAGGTCTTGGGAGGAACGCGCTGGGAACGTCACATTAGCACAGCAATATAAAAGTCCACATGCAGCACTACAATTAGAAATCCAGAGGGGAAGGGTAGATAAACCCGTCACCAGGTTCAGTATGTGTAGAAAGGCACACCGCACCACGTGGAAGTTCAATCTGCTTACCAGATATATAAAACAAGCAGGTATGTAGTGGATAAACCACAATAACAGCTCCATTCCTCAGCTTCAAAACTTCAAACCAGAGTTGCGATTAATCATCAGACCTTTCCACACAGCTTCTTAGGACTCTCATACAGGGTGTATGTCAATCACCATAAAACAGTCAGCAGTTCCCAATGAAGAAAAAAATGCAGCCAATAGTGAAGCCCGTAACGTCACGTATAAAAAAATTTATTGTAGCAACTTACATTTCAGTACAGAAACATCATACAATCCAACAGCCGCTGCTCTCAGGGTGTTAGTGTCAGCCCGCCTGACATGTTTCATCCAACAGGATTTTGTCAGAGGCGTCATTTCGCCTATTGGCTGCATTTTTTCTTCATTGAGCACTGCTGACCGTTTATGGTGATTGACATACACCCTGTATGAGAGTCCTAAGAAGCTGTGACAGTGTGGAAAGGTCTGATGATTAATCGCAACCCTGGTTTGGAGTTTTGAAGCAGAGGAACGGAGCTGTTATTGTGGTTTATCCACTACATACCTACTTGTTTTATCTATCTGGTAAGCAGATTGAACTTCCACGTGGTGCGGTGTGCCTTTCTACACATACTGAAGCTGGTGACGGGTTTATCTACTCTTCCCCTCTGGATTTTTAATTGTAGTGCTGCATGTGCACTTTTATATGTTTTATTTTTTTGCTGATCAAACAAATTATGCTGGCTGCTTAGATCATTGTTGGATAGCGCGGATAATTGGTTGCGATTTAGCACAGCAATGTTCATGTTCAGAGCGCAAGTGATCCTTTTACTACCAGAGTACACTCCTCTCCAGCGTTCAGCATATCCTGTGATCTAGCCGTTTTACCCTTCAGAGGGAAATGTCTGTGTGGCCTGTCTGATTTATCAGGGGTCCTGTCAGAGAGGTTACCTCGGTGGACATGGTGTTGCTCGCTGTGGTGTGCGTCGGGGTGCGCCGGTGCGCTCGTCCTGGTGTGCGCGCTCCTGTAGGCACTGGTGTGTGCGACTCGGCTGGCCCTGGTGTGCGCGCCGGTGTTCGGACACGTGCACAGGTGCGTGTTAGCGCGCGCGTTCCTTTGGGCACTGGTTCGCATCGTCCGGTGGATGCTGGTGTGCGCACAGGTGGGCGTCGGTGCGCGCGTATGTGCGCCGCTTGCCACCAATCTGCCTATTTAGGTTAGCTGCACTCTCTGCTGCCTGATTAACAGCTCTTCCGTGCCCTTGTTTCCGTTTCCTGTGTCTGTACTTTGATCTCCTGACGAACCCGGCTTGCTTCTTGGACTCCTCTGAACTCGTCCAGACGTTGTCTGCCTGTTGCTGAACCCAGCCTGTATCCGGACCTCCCTGCTCTGCTCCCGTTTGCCTGTGTTCCAGCGTGCACCTTGCTGCTTAGGACTGTCTATCTACCAGCATCAGGACTCTATTACCAGGCTCCCATACCACTCTGCACTCCTGTGCTTCCTGTATACTCTACAGGAGTCTCATTATGAACTTTTTGATTCATCTGCAATTTTTCTTATGGTTCTATGTGTTTTTTGCGCTGCACTGCTTTTTTTAATTCATGAGCTCGGTTTAGGATAGATTGAGTTTGAGGAAATGGTGTGACATCCAGGCTGATATGTCTGTTAGTAAATTAGTGATGGGTGAGGAGACTGTAGGAGTGAGCTGAGGGGTGGAGAGATAAATTTGGAAGCCATGGGAGGAAATCAACTGACCCAGGGAGAAGGTATAGATGGAGAAAAGGAGAGGTTCAAGAACAGAACCTTGGGGGACCCAGACGGAGAAAGGAAAAGGAGAGGAGGAGGTAAAATTTTAAGTCATAAAGAAGTCATTCATCAGCAGCTGTGCAGAATGACCGGCCGTGCCACATGAAAGAGTCCTTCATTTTGTGCCAACATTAAAAAAACCATTTGCATGTAACCAAGAGCAACGGTGCCCACTGATTACACACCATTTACATGCCAGCAATTTATTTTTTTTAAATAACATGATATACTTACCTGCTTTGTACAACGGAATTGCACAGAGCAACCCCGAACCTTCTCTTCTTGGGGCCCCGCCAGCGCTCCTGGCTCTTCCTCTTTGGCGAATGCCCCCATAGCAAGCCGCTTCCTATAGGGGGAACTCATGCAGCCCTTGATCCCGAGCCACACTGCCTGCGTCCATAGACAGACAGCATGGCTCAGCCCTGCACCCAATCACAGGATATGACTGGCAGCAGCGGGAGCCAATGACTCTCAGCCTGTCCTGTGAGAGTGAGGAGAGAAAACAGAGCTGCTGCAGATGGGGCCATTGCTGGATCAAGTGAGGATCCAAGTAAGTATAATGGGGAGGGGGTGGGCGATACTGATGCCTAAGCATTATTTACCTTAATGCAAGAAATGTAATAAGTTACAAAATGTTTAGGCTTTACAACCACTTTGATTGCAGAAGAGATGTGCAATGTCTCTTCTGCAATAATAAACACTCACCTGCCTGCTCACTATCTTCCCATGAATACATATAGAGCTGTGAATTCATGGCAAACTCCGGCTGTGCCGGAATGATTGACTCCTCTGTGCACATGTGAGGTCATTCCAATACTGACCAATCAAAGGGCTGAAAACCCGGCACCTGGAAGTAGCCAGGAAGATGACGACAGTAGCCAGAGAGTGTTGGAAGGCAACATTGTTTAATATCATATTTGTGGAGTTTTCTTTCTGGTTGATACAACTAGGTGACTTAAGTTGGAAGTTGAAAGTTGACCCAGCAGGGTGTCGATTCATGCCTCGGGCAGGAGGAGTGAAGATTGGAATGTTTGATAACAAGCCTCAAAGAGAGCAACGGCTGCTAGAATGAGTTGGTCTGCATTAGATCAAAGGGCCAACAGTCACTGAAGATGACCCGAGTCACATAGTGATGATACGTGGACGAATGCTGCCCCTAGAGGCCAATACAGCAGGACCGACAAAAATATAATATATTAAAAAAGGACTGCCTATTAACTTTGATTCGTCAGAAACTTAGATGGGCTGGCAATGGGGTTGGGTCTGGACGGTGTATGATTGGAGTTTAAAAGTGCACACAGAAGGGAAAATCGGCCCTTTTCGCTCTTGGCTCTCTTGCCTGATGGCTCTCTCTTGCCATTTTGAGCCCAGCTGACGAGACAATATCTAGAGGACAACCTTATGTAACGTATTATTGATGTTTTTATATGCTCTGTAATATTTTCCTTTAGTGTTTTTATGTTAGCATTTCCTATTTTCTTGGGAAATAAATAAGACGTTGTTTTACTAAGCAGTGCGTTTGTTTTCATAGCTGACCTTATATCATTGTGTTTATTAACAGTAACATTATCAGAGTTTTAATCGACTAGCTAACTATAGGAATAGACAAGTTAATATAATAGAGGGAATTCATAACCACCCAGGTAATATTTAGTTCATTATTTATTTCAGCGAGGGATGTTAAGTGGTTGTAAAGTCATGAATCCCGAATCCTGGAATCCCCTCTGTTACAGAAAGATATACATTGCAGCATCTGTGTTTCAATAATTATGCAGCGAAATACCTTATTTCAGAGTGCCGCTGTGTGGTCACGTGACCTCCCGGCTCTCAGCTTCCCTGATCTGAGGACTACAGTGAGAGGGGCCTAGATTACCTATTAACGTCAGCAGGGAAGAGAGCGGTGGGAGGTCACGTGAGCGCACAGCGGCACTCTGAAATAAGGTATTTCGCTGCACAATTTTTAAAACACAGATACTGCACTGTATATCTTTCTGTAACAGAGGGGATTCAAGGATTTGGGATTAGCGATTTTACAGCCATAGCGGGGAGGAGATGGCTGACACACAGACTCCTGAGCTGACAGGCAGAGAGGGAGGGGGGGAAAGGGGGAGATAGCGGGAAGACGGAGGCACGTAAACTGACCACAGTATCGTGGATCAGCAGCCATGATTACCGTGGTCAGCACACTAAAGGGGGGGGACACAGGAACAGGCAGGATCAACCAGGTATTTTACGGCATAGAAAGGGTCAAATGACACCGCACAAGCACTATGCTGTATATCCTGCTTTAAAGGAGCAAGATCTTTTTTTTTTTTTTTTTTCTACAACCACTTTAACTTTCACATTGCTGGAAGGAGGTGCGAGTATTTCTGTGAGGTTAGTTCTGCTCAAATATCACAATTTCGATAATTCCCTAAAGCCTTCAGCATAAAAGAAAAGTAAAATATGGATGGTGCCTGGTTTCCCTTCACATTACAGCTCCTTCATTTCTACAAAATACAGACGTACCTCCATTTGCTCAGATAAGCACATCTAGGAGGACGTACCTGTGTGACAGCGCTTGTGATAGATCAGCATATGGTTCTGGGTAAACTTGGCTCCGCACTCCTCACAGGCAAATGGTTTTTCTCCAGTGTGAGTTCTGGGGAATAAAAACAAGTTTCTTGTATTAAACAAAAAGTAACTTTTTTTTAGAAATCTCGGGGTGGCATCCTGAGGAGGGTTATGCCCTGTAGCCAAATTAAGCCAATGGTGTCACACCCCGCCCCTTTGTGCATGTGCAACTGCAGAGCAAGGGGGGGAATTCCTTAGCTGCAGCTGATTTGGCCGGTGGGGGGGTGTGATCATGTGACAAATTCCCATTGGTTCTGCCTGAACTCTGCTCATCCCTACTCCCGACGTTCACAGGGTGTGCATTATTATACCTCTTTAACCACTTGACAACCAACAACGTACCAGTATGTCGCTGGACTTCCAAGTGGTCATACTGGGATGATGCCTGTAGCTGCAGGGATCATCCCAGTATTGTATTTTAGAGCTGACAGTTGGCTCTTTTGTAAAACACAATCCTAGCGGCTAACCAGCTAGTGTCCCCTTAATGACCAGGCCATTTTTTGCGATACGGCACTGTGCTACTTTGACTGACAAATTTTGATCAGTTTAGGCCAATATGTATTCTTCTACATATTTTTGGTATAAAAATCCCAATAAGCGTATATTGACTGGTTTGCAGGCATCATTCAGATATCTTCTTTTTCAGCCGGCGATTCTGTGCACCGCAAGAAAGATCGTAGTGGCTGTTCAGCCGCTTGATCGTTCTTACAGGCGGCGGGAGGGGACATTTCACCCCCCCCTCCGGTGCTTCTCCGGGCTCGCCCGTGCAATCCGGGACCCGGAGAAAGAATCCGCTGCCACAATGATGAAGAGCATAGAGATTTCCGGGAATGTAAAGCGCCCCTGTCCCCGTGTGCTTGTGCACAGAAACGAGCGCACACGCATATATAAACACTGTTCAAACCACAGATGTGAGGTATTGCCACGTGCGTTAAAGCAAGAGCAACAATTCTAGCACTAGACCTCCTCTGCTACTCGAGACTGGTAACCTATGGAGATTTTTAAGTAACAACGTTTGGCGCCATTCCATGAGCGTGCGCAATTTTAATTTACTCAGCACAACATCATCTTTCACATTATACAAAAACATTGGGCTAAGTTTACTGTTTTGTTATTTTTTAAATTAATTTTTATTTTATTAAATTCAATTTTATTCCCTAGGGCGTCTACTAAAAAACATATATAATATTTGGGGGTTCTGAGTAATTTTCTAGCAAAAAAAAACCACATGAATTTTACATGGAGGAGAGCAGTGCCAGAATAGGCCTGGTTTAGAAGTGGTTAAAATGCAAAAAAGTATATTTTTTCCAAAACAAATTGCAACACCCACCAATTTATTCTCTAGGCCAGTGGTGGCAAACCTTTGCAACCCAGATGTTTTGGAACTACATTTCCCATGATGCTCAACTACACTTCAGAGTGCATGAGCATCATGGGAAATGTAGTTCCAAAACATCTGGGGTGCCAAGGTTCACCATCACTGCTCTAGGGCCTCTGCTTTAAAAAAAAAAAAAATTATAGAGATAGAGATGATAGAGATAAAATTTTATATATGTTTGGGGGTTTAAAGTAATTTTCTGAACAAAATAAATAAAAGATTTTTACATGTAAACAAAAAGTGCCAAAAAAAGCCTGGTCTTCAGGTGATTAAGCACAAATGCTTACCTCATGTGTGTTTTCAGCGCAGAAGTCTGGGAAAACCTGGCACTACACAACGAACATTTAAAGGGTTTGTCCCCGGTGTGTGTTCTTTCATGGAGCCTCAAGGCCGTCTTGGAACTTAGACCTTTCCCGCACACTTGGCAGAAGTGTCTTTCGCCACCACCCTCGTGGACCTGCAAAATGTGTCTCTTGATGTCTTTTTTCCTCTTGAACTTCTTTTTGCAGAGCTCACACGGAAACTGGCGCTCGTTGCTGTGCACGTGGCGCTGGTGGCTTTTTAAGTTGCACTTATTTGCAAAGCTTTGGTTGCAAATATCGCACTGGTAGATCTCCTCGGAAGTTGCGTGATTCTGCTTTGAGTGCTTCAAGTACATCTTTTCATCTTCAAAGTTCTCCCCGCAGATAGAACATACCACGTATTTACCAGTCGCTTGAGAAATATCATCATCGTTGGAGGTTTTTCCGCTCTCTGCCAATTCACATGGACTGTCCTCGTCCTCTTCAGCTTTGATGCTGTCCTCGGTCTGCTCGCCGATAAGCTCCTCATTGCATGAAAATGGTTCTCTTCCAATGCCATTCAGTAAGAAGTCAACATCTTCACCGTCTTGCTGTTCCCGAAGTCGTCTTGTGTACTTCTTCTTGGGAATCTCAACAACAGCTTTCCTCCCAGCTAGGCGTCCACTCGACCTTCTGGATTTGGAGCTGGAATGCTTGGAGAGCTCCTTCTTTTTTTCCATATACTCTTCCACCGATATGGTTGAGGAGGCTTCCAAACATGACTCCTCTCTGAGTTTGCAGCCTTGGCCATTGGGAAAAGTGGTGGAGTTATCCGTACTTTGGACCTCATCTGCTCCAGAGGACTGCATATCTGTCAGAGAGTTTATATGCAGTTCCTGAATGTCATCATCACCATCTTGAGATTCCTCAATATTCTGCAGATCCAACCACACTGACTCTTCCAGCATCTGCTTTCTATGTTGACTGCAGGCCTTGGCCAGGTCAAAGCATTTTAGTTTTTCGGCTACATCGTTGACTCGCTGGACTTTGTCTTCTTCTACTTCCAGCTTGGCCGTATAGATGAATTCCAGAAACAAGGCGAAATCCATGGCTGAGATTTCATTTATCAAGACAGAACTACAACCCAGGAGCCGATCGCTGGTAAAGATCTCCTTGAAATACTTGCTGGAGGCTGCCAGGATGGTTTTGTGGGCGTTGAAGTCCTCGGTGGTCCCTTGGTGCTCCACTCTTACAGTTATATCGCATAAGTGGCCTAGCAGCCGGAATTGGTGCATTTCCTTCAGGAGGTGGATGGGCAGAGACTTGGACTCCAGCAAGACTGTGGTGCTCTCCATTGTACTTGGGTCCTTCTGGAATTTGGCAGAAACAGAAGAAAAAAAACCTGTAAATAACCTGCATGATTACCATTGCCTCTATTTATACCTATGTGTTCAAAGCGGCAAATGAACGGCATCATTGTACCTATCAAGGCAATACAGTGCATCTCTAGGACCACAGAGCAGTCCAAGTTTACAGTCTTACTAAACGCACAACAGTAAAATCAGTCTGTATGTGCAGTAAAGCTTTCTTGTTATTCTCACTGTGGAACCTAAGGGGTTAATCCTCTGCATTATGTAAAAGGCTGTTTGAGCCTGTCTTCTCTAATCCTCACCTTCTTCCACTGGCCCCAATCCATCTCCTGATAAGACAGAGCATTTGGAGTCACTCTGCACATGCTCAGTTTGGTGCATATTGCTAGAGAGTGGTCAGCACAGGGCCAATCAGCACTGTCTAGACAGAGGTTCGGGGGTCCTGCAGCCTCATAGGACAATCTGGAGAGAATGAAAACTCCTCCTACAAGCTTTAACCAGACACTGATAGAAGTCACAAGACTGCTATATACTGCTGATGAGAAAAAGTATTTAGCAGTTTATATTTACTAAAATAATTGCATTTCCATGTTCTGTGTACTGTGGGAGAAACCAGGTATAGTGAATGCAGGCTCCTGGGTTTAGTAACATTTTAAATCGGCACAAGAGATGGTACATACATTCAATATGAATTGCCTCTCGTGCTGGTGGTCCCCTGCCCCCCTCCCATACCCCCCGCTGTAATCTTCCAGTCCCGCAGGGGTTAAAACGATCCCTTGGACCGGTCAGAGTGTCAACTATGCCTGTCCTTTCTGGACCCCTCCTCCATTCATAGAAGCTTCCATCAGTGAAAAGCGCTCTATGAATGGAAGAGGCAGAGGTTTCATTCACTCGCCCGTCCTCCATTTGTAGGAGCTGTGCTATAGCTGCCCTCAGTTAAAAGCGCTCTATGTATGGAGGACGGGCAGATGAATGAAAGGCCCACCACTTCCATTCATGGAGTGGTTTTCACTGATGTAAGTTATAGTACAGCATCTGTGAATGGAGGACGGGCAAAGAATGAAAGGTCTGCCTCCTCCATTCATAGAGTGATTTTTATGGATGGATGGATGTTAAAGTGTTACTAAAGTCAGGTTTTTCTTTTTTTATTAAAATAACAACATGTTATACTTACCTGCTCTGTGCAGTTGGTTTTGCACAGAGTGGCCCTGATCCTCCTCTTCTGGGGTCCACCGGTGGCGATCTTGTCTCCTTCTCTTTTTTTATGTCCACCATAACCAGCCGCTTGCTACTTGGAGAAACGTGGTCTGCACGCTCCCGAGCCGTGTGTCTATGGAGCCGCGCTCCATAGACTTACACAGCGGGACTTAGGCCCGCCCCCCCCCCCACTTTGACAGCAGCAAGAGCCATTGGCTCCTGCTGCGTGAAGAGGAAGAGAGGAGAGAATAGATGCAGCCATCCACAGCGCTGATCTCTTCTCCCCTCTCTTCCCCTTCACACAGCGAAGGGGGGGGGGGGGGGGGGGGCACAGAGAAACTAAAAACGTTTTTTACCTTAATGCAAACAAAGCATTAGGGTAAAAATATGTTTTTAGGTTTAGTAACACTTTAATAGTACAGCATCTATGAATGGAGGACGGGCGGTTCAATAAAAGGTCTGCATCCTCCATTCATAAAGTGCAGAGAACTTTATATAGCAGCCACACGCACAGGAACAATTCTCTTTAAAGTGTTTCTAAAGGCAGAAGGTAAAAACAAAACAAAAAAACAAAAACACAACAGCCCCCCCCCTTTATACTTTCCTGAGCACCATCTTGATCCAGGGTTGTGCATGAGAGCCAAGGCTCTCTCGGGTCTCTCTCTCTCCTCATTGGCTTAAACAGCAGCGGGAGCCATTGGTTCTTGCTGCTGTCAATCACAGCCAGTGAGCCAATGAGGAGAGAACAGGGGGCAGGAGACTCAAAAAGAAGAGGATTGAGACTGCTCTGTCTAAATCCAATGCACAGAGCAGTAAGTATAACCTATTAACAAAAAACAAAAAGAAAAAAAAAAAAAAAAAAAAATCTAATTTTAGAATAACTTTAACCACTTGCCGCAAACCGCTGTAGCTGTACGTCGGTGCTTTGATGTAGAATACCGGGGGTTATGGCAGCAGATGGCTACCATAACCCCAGTATTTTCTTAAACGGCGGGTGGTCCTCTTTCAGATAAAAGTGGTGTCAGCGTTGGATTCGCCGCGAGATCACTTTTATCGTCGGTGGGAGAGATGACCTCCACACCCCTCCCGCCGCCGCCATATTCTTTCCCTTCAGAGGCTGGGAATCAAGTGAAGGAATGATGGCCCCCCACTTGACTCAATGCCGTCAAACCTCACTTCCACCCAACGGCCTTAAAGGTGTCAAACTTGTCCGATGTGTCCGCCATAATGTCGCAGTCATGATAAAAATCAAAGATCGCCGACATTACTAATAAAATAAATAAATAAATAAAAATGCTATAAATCTATCCCCTATTTTGTAGACGCTATAACTTTTGCGCAAACCACTCAGTATACGCTTATTGTGATTTTTTTTTAATCAAAAATATGTAGTGGAATACATATTGGCCTAAACTGATGAATACATTTTTTTTTTTATTTCTTTTTTTAATTTTTTTTTTTTATGCTGTGTATTATAGCAGAACGTAAAAAAAATGTTTGTTTTTTTTTTTTTTAACAAAATTGTTGGTCTTTTTTTGTTTATAGCGCAAAAAAATAAAACCCGCAGAGGTGATCAAATACCACCAAAAGAAAGCTCTATGTGTGTGTGTGTGTGTGTGTGTGTGTGTGTGTGTGTGTGTGTGTGTGTGTGCGCGCGCGTGTGTGTGTGTGTGTGTGTGTGTGTGTGTGTGTGTGTGTGTGTGTGTGTGTGTGTGTGTGTGTGTGTGTGTGTGTGTGTGTGTGTGTGTGTGTGTGTGTGTGTGTGTGTGTGTGTGTGTGTGTGTGTGGGGGGGGGGGGGGGGATACATTTTGCTTGGGTACAATGTCAGTTGAAGCAGCGCAGTGCTGTATTGCAAAAAATGGCCTGGTAATGAAGGGGGGGGTAAAACCTTCCGGGGCAGAAGTGGTTAAGCTTTGACAAGAACACCTGGAAGCTGATTGGTTACTATGTAGAGCTGCACCAGTTATTGTAAATCCTCCCATAGAGACTTTGCTCCCATTGTCTCCTATGTAACCACTGAACCCCCAAGACCAACCAATGTGTCCAAGGCAAGTGCGACAATCTTACTAAGGGTCCTTTCACACTGGGGCGGTTTGTAGGCGCTATTGCGCTAATAATAGCGCCTGCAAACCGTCACGAAACAGCCGCTGCTTTAATTCCAGTGTGAAAGCCCCGAGGGCTTTCACACTGGAGCGATGCGCTGGCAGGACGGTAAAAAAAGTCCTGCCAGCAGCATCTTCGGAGCGGTGAAGGAGCGTAGTGTATACCGCTCCTTCACTGCTCCTGCCCATTGAAATCAATGGGACGGCGCGGCTTTACCGCCGGCAAAGCGCCTCTGCAGAGGCACTTAGGGACCAGCGATGGCCAGACACGCTTTCGGCCCCTTTCAAACTTGTTCTGCGACTTGGGACTGCAAAGTCACATGACAAGTCATACCCCATGATTTTCAATGAATACCGTTCATATCTGTGCGACTTCAATCGCATCAATTTCAAAAGTAATCCCTGTACTACTTTGGTCCGACTTTGATGCGAGTGGAGGTCCATAGGCCTCAAGTTTTAAACCGGCATTCCCTGAAATCGCAGCAAAAATTGCGTCAAAATTGTGCAACTTTTTCAAGTCGCAGCAGTGTGAAAGGGGCTCTAAATAAAATGTATAATTTTTTATGCTCATTTCTACCCTAGAAAACGATCGATCTATAGTCAACACAATTAATCATTATGCCACACATGATTAAGTGGATTTTAATTAATAGTTGGAAGATGCAACTGTACATTATTAAACATACACTATGTCACCAAAAGGTGTGCAGTCATGTAGGAACAGGAAGGGGCCATCCCCCAAATTGTTCCCACAAACTTAGGAGCATGAAATTGTCCAAAATGTCTTGGTATGCTGACACCTTAAGAGTTCCCTTCACTGGAACTAAGGGGCCAAGATCAACCCCTGAAAAACAACCCCCCACCATAATCCCCCCTCCACCAAACGATTTGGACCAGTGCACAAAACAAGGTCCATAAAGACATGGATGAGTGATTTTGGGATGGAGGAACTTGACTGGCCTGCACAGAGTCCTGACCTCAACCCGATAGAACACCTTTGGGATGAATTAGAGCGGAGACTGGGAGCCAGGCCTTCTCGTCCAACATCAGTGCCTGACCTCACAAATGTGCTTCCTGGAAGAATGGTCAAACACTCCCATAGACACACTCCTAAACCTTGTGGACGGCCTTCCCAGAAGAGTTGAAGCTGTTATATCTGCCAAGGGTGGGCCAACTCAATATTGAACCCTACGGACTAAGACTGGGATGCCATTAAAGTTCATGTGCGTGTAAAAGGCAGACGTCCCAATACTTTTGGTAATATAGTATCTTTGTTTCCAACAGGCAACCTCATAATCCGATCGATCAAATTTTGACAGAATCATTTCATTGCTGCCAACTGATGCAAAACGGTCAATTTTCCGCTCTGGCTGATCGATTCAGCTTGATCAAATCTGATCTAAATATCCAATTGGAAGGTAAGTTATGGCTAGATCGGTTTCCGATTTGGATAACGATAGCTGGACTCCAGCTTTTGATACATTTTACATAGTAACACAATAGATCAGGGGTAGGCAACCTCGGCGCTCCAGCTGTGGTGAAACTACAAGTCCCATGAGACATTGCAAGACCCTGACAATCACAGGCATGACTCCTAGAGGCAGAGAGGCATGATGGGATTTGTAGTGTCACCTCAGCTGCAGGACCGAGGTTGCTTCCCCTGCAATGGAGTCTATGTGATCGGCACTCAGCCAGAGAAAGCGACGTATTCTAGCAATGAATACAAACCTTCCTCCGATTGGCTGAGTCAGAGAGGCGGGCTGATGAGGTCACAACCTCTGACTCAGCCAATCAGAGGAAGGTTTGTATTCATTGCTAGAATACAATCTCTTTCTCTGAGTGGCTGAGTGATGATCAGATGATCTGTGTCCCGGGTATGAGACAGGAAGGTCTCGGCTCACACCCGGACCGCAATGCGGTATGTTGTGGCCGCAGCTACATACACTTTATACCGCACATCCAGCGGCCTCACAGGTTAGTGAGGGACACGATTCCAAGCTGGCCCAAAAAAGAGCATCAAAAGTTGGAGTTCAGCTTTAAAATGAAAGTGTGGTTGTCCATTTTCCCAACCGCTTCCCTACTGGCCACAGTATATATACACGTCATGGGAGGGAAGCGGTTATACCGGGGATCATGGTTGAGGCTACATCCGGCGATTATCTTTCAGGTCCCACCCCCCCACCACCATTACCGGGCTCTCCTGAGTGATCGGGGAGCCCAGCAAGGATGCGGCCAGCAGCATCTATGTCCGGTTTCACGGTGAGAGGAACTATAAAAAAAAAAAAAGGGAGGTAGGGCCACTGCATTACATCAACGGGTGGCCCCGCCCCTTCTCTTCCCTTTAAAAGTGCTGTCAAAGTGCAGGGCGAGCAGTCTTAAAGCGTTTGTAAAGGTGTTTTTTTTTTTTTTTAAAAATAACAAACATGTTATACTTACCTTCACTGTGCAGCTCGTTCTGCACAGAGTGGCCCCGAACCTGGTCTTCTGGGGTCCCTCGGCGGCTGTTTCAGCTCCTCCCCGCAAGCATTCACCACCTTAATGCGAGCTCCCTCGCACGGTGGTGAGTGCTTGCGGGCGCGCTCCCGTGATACAGCCGGCGGCTATAGCCGCTCGCTGTATCACTCGGCCCCGCCCCCCGGCGCGCCGCGTCATCGGATGTGATTGACAGCAGCGCGAGCCAATGGCTGCGCTGCTTTCAATCCATCCACTGCAGCCAATCAGCGGCCAGGGTGAGCGGAGGAACAGATGTCGGGAACGCGAAGCTGACTTTCGAGGCGTCAGGTAAGTAAAACGGGGGGGCTGGGGGCGGCGGTTCTGTCAGAAGTTTTTTCACCTTAATGCATAGAATGCATTAAGGTGAAAAAATTTTTACCTTTACAACCCCTTTAAAGATGGGTACTTTTGGTTTTGCCTGTTCGGCTCCCATAGACTTCAATGGGGACCACTGTTTGGGTTGGAACTTTTCCCCTGTTCGGGAGTTTTGCTGCAAACTGAACAGGGGGATGTTCTGCCCATCCTTGTTCTCTTTCTCAAAAAAAAAAAAAAAAAAAGGGTAGAAGAAAAAGTTGATTTTTGATTTTTACATGTAGGAGTGAAGTGACAGAATATTATTTTATAATAAATATATATATATATATATATATATATTTTGCACGATTCTAGCCAAAATGAGAATCACAATTTTTTTGCTTAGAATAGAAAGGATCACGATTCTCTCACTATTCCCGCAACGGAAAATCTTTCACATTATACAAAAAATGGGCTAACTTTACTGGTTATTTTTTTTTAATTCATTAAAGTAATTTTTTCCCAAAAAATTGCATTTGAAAGACCGCTGCGCAAATACAGTGTGACATAAAATATTGCAACAACCACCATTTTATTCTCTAGGGTGTCTACTAAAAAAAAACGAATATATATATATATGTAATTTTCTAGACAAAAAAAAAAAATGATTTGAACTTGAAACCAACATATGTCAGAAAAAGGTTTAGGCCTCATGCACACGAGACGCCGGTGCAAACTCTGCTGAACACGTTTTTAAAAGCTGAAAAAAAAAAACGCCTGTTTTGCCGCATTTGCATGCCGCGTTTTCATCTAGAAGCGTTTGCAGAGCAGAGAATGACATTTTGCGACCCAACTTTGGGGCCCTGTATCTCGGGGCCACTTGGTGCTAGGAACCCCAAATTGGTGTGCACTACAACATATTCAAATTTGGGGGTCCTAGCACCAAGTGGCCCCAAGATATACTGGGCCCCAAAGTCGGGTCGCAAAATGTCAAGCACTTCTGCAGCAGAGAATGACATTTTCCGACCTGACTTTGGGGCCCAGTATATCTTGGGGCCACTTGGTAGTAGGAACCCCAAATTTGGTGTGGGAACACAGTGGAACTAGCACTACAACATATCCAGCTGAGGTTCCTAGCACCAAGTGGCCCCAAGATATGGGGCCCCAAAGTCGGGTCACAAAATGTCATTCTCTGCTGCAGAAAAGTGCCTGGTGCTAGGAACCCCAAATTTGGATATGTTGTAGTGTTAGTTCCACTGTGTTAACACACAACATTTGGGGTTCCTAGCACCAAGTGGCCCCGACTAAGGCCTCATGCACACGAGACCCTGTTAAACCCACGTTCAGAGGCAGTTGGACACTTTTTTCAACTGCCTCTGAACCCATTCAATGTTATCCTATGTGTCCATGTACACAGTCTCGTTTTTTGGCATTTTTAGGCAGTTGCGTTTAACCTCGTTTTTCCAGAAGCAAAAAAATGGGTTCAGACGCAAAAGTTTTCCACGTTTCAGGCGGCTAAACGCCGGTACAGTTTGCGTTTATAAGTGTTTTTAAAGGAACATTTTACAACCTGATTTTAGGGCCACATATCTCGGGGCCACTAGGAATCCCAAATTTGGAGTGCTAACACAGTTGGACTAACACTATAACATATTCAAATTTGGGGTTCCTGGCATCAAGTGGCCCCGAGATATGTGGCCCCGAGATATGGGGCCCCAAAGTCAGGTCACAAAATGTCATTATCTGCTGCAGAAAGGTGCTTGACATTTTGCTAACTGATTTGGGGCCCCCTATCTCGGGGCCACTTGGTGCTAGGAACCCCAAATTTGGTGTGCTAACACAGTTAGACTAACACTATAATATATCCGAATGTGGGGTTCCTAGCACTAAGTAGCCCCAAGATATGGGGCCCCAAAGTCGGGTCACAAAATATCATTCTCTGCTGCAGAAAAGTGCTTGACATTTTGCGACCGGAATTTGGGGCCCGGTTTCTCGGGGCCACTTAGTGCTAGGAACCCCAAATTTGGTGTGCAAACACAGTGGAACTAGCACTGCAACATATCCAAATTTGTGGCTCCTAGCACCAATTGGCCTTGAGATATGGGGCCCCAAACTTGGGTCACAAAATGTCATTATCTGCTGCAGAAGTGTTTGACATTTTGCGACCTGACTTTGGGGCCCCATATCTCGGGGCCACTAGGAATTTGGATATGTTGTAGTGCTAGTTCCACTGTTCCACCACATTTGGGGTTTCTATCACAAAGTGGCCCCGAGATACGGGGCCCCAAAGTTGGGTCGTAAAATGTCATTCTCTGCTCTGCAGACGCTTCTAGACGCAAACGCTGTAAAACGTGGCTAAACGCGGCAAAAAGGGCGTTTCTAAACACCGGTTTCAGCTTTTAAAAAACGTGTGTTCAGCAGAGTTTGCACCGGCGTCTCGTGTGCAGGAGGCCTTAGTGTTTAAACTGTTTTCACTTACACACGAAATCTATTCCATTGACAAATTGTTACAATGTTTATACTTAAGTTCAACTGATAAAGAATGTTGTGATTCTTGGCAGACTGCCCAGTTTTTCTCTTCCTTTCTTTTGAGGGCTGTGGCTTCAGAAGAGCAGAGAGAATTCTTTGCATTGAAAGAATTGTGAAACACTTTAGTCGAGATCGTGATAACGATTCTTGACAATTAATTGTGCAGCTCTAATATATAAAAAATGAAATAATGTATGGAGGTGGATGTACACACGTGGTCTGAATGAGGCCAAAGATATACAGTGGGAAACGTCTAGGATGCGGACAGAAATTTATGGAAAACCAACATTTTACAGTTGTCACCTGAACAGGAACAGAAGTAAAATATTCCAATGGGGACACTCACTGCAGAGACAACGAAGGGCAGATTTAAACATCTAAATCTCCCTTGCCTCTGAAGTCCGATCCGCACGCAGATCGCGCTCCAGAGGCAACTGACAGGTTGGCAAGGAAGCGATGGGGATTGGCATGTGTGGAGCTTCCCTGTGTGAATTAGCCCTAAGGGTTTTTAATTCCCTTCCTTGCGCCATCCTGTAAAAAAAAAAAAAATGGCGGAATGATGGACATCCATTCCCGGAGTGACGTTTATATACAATACTTCATAAACAGTCCACTGTCTTGAATCTGCAGTCATGTTTTTCCGCTCTGCTTACCTCTCAGGTCTGTGTCTCATTCTTGGATCTCTTTCACACTGGGGCAGTTTTCAGGTGATTTAGCGCTGGAAATGGCCTCGGCAAAGCCCCTGAAAACCGCGTCCCAATCATTCCAGTGTGACTTTTCACACCCGGGTGGTGCGTTTGCGGGACGTTCCGATAAGTCCTGCAAGCAGCATCTTTGGGGCGGGTTGGGAGCGCTGTATTTAGAGCTCCTAAAACGCCTTGCTCAGTGGAAAGAATGGGCAGCGCTTTAAAAGCGCTGTAAAAGCCCCGCAAAGCGGGAGTTTTTAACCCTTTTTCCGGCCCCCGATCTCGGCGTGCTTTCCTGACCATCCCTGTCTGGTAGCTGCCCCAACCTTGGCTTGTTCTCCTGACTATCCTGTGTTTAACCCTGAACTGCTTCTTCCGCTCTGTCCACCAGAGCCAGTCTGTGAGCCGGAGCTGAGGGAGCACGGGGGGGCCGCGACCTGGAGTCAGCTGCAGACAAATCCATCCTCACCACTAGAGGCTCTGGTGAAAGCCTGCTGGCTCTTAGATTTCCGGGGGAATTCTTCCGCTCTAGCTTCCCGTTTGGTCTGCGATGGTGTTCAGTTGAAGCTACTACTGAACCACCCAGAGCTCCATCCGCGGCAGTCAGCCGAAAGGGTCCACAACCTTAGCGGTGCGCTACTGACCCCAGCGGGGTACATCTGTCACCAGACCTCAGGTGACCCGACACCCAAAGGGGGCCAGTGCACCATTCAATGGCTGTGGATTGTTACTGCCACGGCTCACCACAGGTGCAGTGTACAGAGCCGATCTCTGCGGAGGGCCGGGGAGACATTAGAGGGGTGTAATAAATCCCTGATGTCTCCATAAAGAGGACCTGTCACTGCCCAATCCCATCACATAGGGAGCTTGGGATAGTGATACAATTAAATGTAGAAATATATATATATATATATATATATATATATATATATATATATATATACATACATATACACACACACACACACATACATACATACACACACATACACTTTTTTTTTTTAAATAATAAAACAAAAAAATCAGGGTGGATTTGATTTAAATCAAGTCAATTTAAAATCACTAATAAAAAAGGCTTGATTTAGATCATCATTTTTAACCACTTCAATACCGGGCACTTATACACCCTCCTGCCCAGACCAATTTTCAGCTTTCAGCGCTATCGCACTTTGAATGACAATTGCACGGTCATACAACACTGTACCCAAACTAAATTTTTATCATTTTTTCCCCACAAATAGAGCTTTCTTTTGGTGGCATTTGATCACCTCTGTGGCTTTTATTTTCTTCTAAACAAATAAAAAAAGACTGATAGGGCTGCACTGACGGGCACTGATAAAGCGGCACTGATATGTGCCACTGATAGGTGGCGCTGACAGGCGGCACGGATGGGCACTGATGTACTGTTATGTATGGTACTGATGGATGCCAATCAGTGCCAAACAATAATGCCTGCCAATCAGTGATGCCCATTGTGGGCACTGATTGGCATCCATTGTGGGCACTGATTGGCATCCATTGTGGGCACTGATTAGCATCCATTGTGGCATACCTTGTGGTGACATCCCTGGTGGTCCAGTGTGGGCATCCTCGGAGTGGGGGGGCTGTGTTGATAATCAATCAGCACAGACCCCCCCGTCAGAGGAGCAGCAGGCGATTGGCTCTCCTCTACTTGATCACCGCCTCTTCCTGTTACATCGTGATCTCCGTCAGAGACTCTTTACCGAGATCATAGATGCGGTGGGTCAGACTGACACACTGCAACAACGATTGCCACGATGCACGCCCCCGGGGGCACGCAGCGGCTCCATAACCTGAGGACGTCATATGACGCCCAGTCAAGGTATTGAAATCACTTTGCCGCCGTCATTTTGCTATATGGCGGGCGGCAAGTGGTTAAAGAGCATCTGTCATTTCTGTCCCGCAGCTCCTCCTCCTCCTTTGACCCGCTGTTGACTCCCTGACAGTCCCATTCACTTTAATGGGACGGCTGGTGATGCTTCAGTGACACAACAAGGTGAGGGACGTGGTGGCAGCGGGTGAGTGGATGCCCCCTAACGGGCGCTGTCATGATGGGTCTGAAATGACAGGTGCTCTTTACATGTAAGGACTTAGTCTTGCTGGTAGTTAGAATCTTTAATTTCATTTTTATTGCTTGCCCTTCCTCCTCACACTTAGAGCCTGGTACAGATGCATTTATCTTCAAACAATCATACAGTTTGTAGTGTACATAGATTTGCAAAACAATGGGATAAAGGAATATTCCTGAACTTTGTTTTATCTCATGGTTACTGTGAAATTGTGTGAATGCATCAATGCAATGCATGTTCTCAGCTTGCAGAGCTTGGATTCATTGAATGAGTTTACCAAAAATTTTAATAGTGCAGAATATACGGCCTCATGCTACATAATGGACGTAGTGGGTAGCACTCTTGCCTAGCAGTAAAAAGGGTCCCTGGATCGAATCCCAACCACGACACTACCTGCCTGGAGTTTGCATGTTCTCCCTGTGCCTGTGTGGGTTTCCTCCGGGTACTCCGGTTTCCTCCCACACTCCAAAGACATGCTGGTAGGTTAATTAGATCCTGTCTAAATTGTCCATAGTATGTATGAATGTGAGTTAGGGACCTTAGATTGTAAGCTCCTTGAGGGCAGAGACTGATGTGAATGTACAATGTATATGTAAAAGTGCTGTGTAAATTGACGGTGCTATATAAGTACCTGAAATAATAATAACGATAATAATGACGAAGCTCCACTTCATGCTGAATAAACTAAAATTATTAATGTATCTTAAATAGAAAACTATCTTTAGATAATTTTTGAATGACAATTGCGCAGTCATGCAACACTGTGCCCAAATGAATTGTTTTATCATTTTTTTCCCCACAAATAGAGCTTTCTTTTGCTGGTATTTGATCATCTCTGCGGTTTTTATTTTTTGCACAATAAAAACAAAAGTAGAACAACGACAGGTTTGAAAAAACAAAAACAAAAAAAAAACCCACAATATATTTTTTACTTTTTACAGTAATAAATATCCCAAATTTAAAAAAAAAAATTTTTACTCAGTTTAGGCCGATATGTATTTTTCTACATATTTTTGGTAAAAACCAAAAAAAAAAAAAAATATAAATCTCAATAAGCGTATATTGATCGGTTTGCGCAAAAGTTATAGTGCTTACACAATAGGGCACAGATTTATGGCATTTTTATTATTATTATTATTTTTTTTTTATTATTAGTAATGGCGGCGATCTAGGATTATTATCGTGACTGCGACATTGCAATGGACATATCTGACCCTACCCCCAAATCGCGGCCGCCGGGCACGCGCATCGCATCCTCGGTGACGCGGCGGTCGTTTAAAACCGTTTTTTTACTGCTTACAGTGCGGGCCGGCTGCACAGAATCACTAAAATATATATTAGGGCTGGGGAAAAAAAAAAAAAAAAAAAAAAAATCGATTTAAATCTTGAATCGAGTTGAGAGGTCAAATCGATTCAAAATTTAAGCAAATCGATTTTTTTTTTCCACCACGCCGGTCCCGAGGAGCTGCGGGCAGGAGTTTTTAGGCGAGGCCGCGGCTTCGGCCTGTTTTTTTTTTTCTTTTCCCCCCTTCAAAATTATGCTTTCATTTCCCATTTAAACCCCAGTGGTGGTCAAATACCACCAAAAGAAAGCTCTATTGGAGGAAAAAAAAAAAAAAAAAGATCTATATTTCTCTTGAGTACAGGGTTGCATGACAGCGCAATCGCCAGGTAAAGTAGCGCAGTAGCCAAAAATGGCCTGGTCATGAAGGGGGGGTGGGGTGGGGCGGGGGTTAAAGTGCCACCTATGTACAATTTTGGGTACTGAAGTTTTTGTTTTTGTTTTTTTTTTGCAATGTCACAGGTGCGTGCAATTTTAAGGCTTGACATGTTTGGTATCTATTTACTCGGCCAATCCTCAACTTTTATATTCTGCCAAAAAATAGAATAGAATATTGGGTGTGTTTGCACTAAAAAAAAATGCTTTTTTTTTACTCAAAATAAGCATTTGATAAATGTCTTTGCATCTGCACCAAAAAATTACAACTCCCACCATATTATTCTCCAGGGCCTCTGCTAGTTAAAAATTATATAAAACTGTTGGGGGTATAAAGTAATTTCAAGGGGAAAAAAAAAAACGCAGATTTAATATGTGCACCCCCCAAATATATAGAGATAGAAAGAGAAAAAAAAAAATAAAAAAAATAAAAAAATAATGATAAATATATATTTAAATAATAATAATTATATATAATTATTAATAATATATTTCATTATTATTTATATATTTTGTAATTTTGCTAAATTGATAATTTTTGAGGAGATAGATTATAAATATATATATATATATTTTTTTTTAAATACATTGTAGCAAAATACAAAAAATATTATTTCCCACAAAAAAATATATATTTCCAATAAGGAAACTGTCAGCTGTCTTAAATCAATGCAGTTCTTGGATAAATAAACCCCAGAAGGTTGGCCCCTTCTACAGACAATGAGCGGCCCCCTCTATCCCAGCCCCCCCTCCCGGCCACCTACCTAGCGGGCTGCGCCCTAACATCCAGCAACAGCCCCCGGACGGTGTCGCTCAATCACGGGTGATTACGGTGAGGCCCGGAAGTAATGAAGATATACGGTAAACCCAGCCAAACACTTCCCCGCAGCCTCAGCACACCTACAGCCAATCAGAGCATACTATGCAAATATCCTAGCGCGTGGGGCGTTTCGCTCAGCTGAGGATGGAGCGCTGATTGGCTGTTGTGCTGGATATGGGTGTAAACGGCCGATGTGAGATCCGTCTCTGGTGGCGGGCTTCGGCAAAATGGCGGACGGGTTAGCTGACGAGTAATTAATTCGAAAACGAATAAATTACAGCTGGAAGTTTTGTGAAGCGGTGTCTCTGTTACAGTTTTCTCCATATGAATCTGAATATGTGCACATTTTCAAGTGAATGGAGACATGCAATAACCACGTAAAATGCACACAGTTGCAGCAGACTTTCAGGGGTTAAAGTGGAACTTTACATATAATAACTTTATAAAAAATATTGTTCTTCAGCAAGGAACATACATTCCACATTAATAATTATGCTACCAATGTTAATGTGTGCTGTAAAGTGTCTCCAGCATTCTGCTACTTCTTTCCAGAGGCCGCCATTTTGCTGAAGCCCAGAACCCCTGAATAAGCAGTAAATCATAAAGGGGAACTAAAGCCATTGATTTAATCATTAAAAAAAAAAACAATTACATTCCTGGAATGCCGGGATTGCTAACTGTCACATTTGCTCGTGTCCTCAACCAAACTGTCAAACTATCAAATGTCTGGTGTCATAACTAATCACATGTGCAGCACCATGGCAGTTGCAGATCAAACAGAAGCAGCTTGCTTGGCTGTAAAGGATAGGAGGGTTTAATTTCGCGTTAACCCCTTCAATACCAGGCACTTTCACCCCCTTCCTGCCCAGGCCAATTTTCAGGTTTCAGCGCTGTCACATTTTGAATGACAATTACGCGACCGTGCAACACTGTACCCAAACAAATTTTGTATTATTTTTTTCCCCCGACAAATAGAGCTTTCTTTTGTTTGTATTTGATCACCACTGGGTTTTTTATTTTTTTTGCGCTACAAATAAAAAAAGACTGAAAATTCGGAAAAAAAAAAAACAAACTTTTTCTTTGTTTCTGTTATAAAACGTTGTAAATAAGTATGTTTTCTTCACTGATGAGGCAGCATTGACGGGCACTGAGGATGCAGCACTGATAGGCGGCACTGATGGGCACTCATAGGTGGCACTGATGGGCACTGATAGGCAGCACTGATGGGTGGCACTGATAGGCATCACTGATGGGTACAGATTGGCATTTGTAATGGACACTGACTGGCATCTCTGGTGGTCTCTAGTGGGCACCCTTGATGAGTCTGCACTGATAATCAATGCGCTGATCGGCTCGCCTCTACTCGCGCCTTGTCAGCGCGACTAGAGGAATAGCCGATAAACAGCACTTCCTGGTTACCATGTGATGAGCTGTGATTGGATACAGCTGATCACATGGTAAGACATACCTCCCAACTTTTTGAGATGGGAATGAGGGATACCTATTAGCAAAAGTATGCAGCCACAGGACACACCCCTTGCCACACCCCCTTAAAGGAGAATTGTACAAAAAACAAGATTGGGTAAACCCTCAAGTCCCTTTTTTACCACTGCTAATCCTTTATATTGGCTTTTGGAATTTACAAATGTAGCAATTTAAAAATTTGATGAAAGGTTTAGCGCTGGAAAACCCTTTTTGATAGATAAAAAGTGCATTTTATATACAACTATATAGATCAGACCAAAATGAGGGACAAATGAGGAGGAATGAGGGACAGAGGGACATTGCTCCAAATCAGGGACAGTCCCTCAAAATCAGGGACAGTTGGGAGCTATGGGTAAAGAGCCTACGTCATAGGCTCTTTACTGGGATCTGAGATGCGATGTGACCAGGGGCGGACTGATAACTCATGGGGCCCCCGGGCAATAGGAGATTATGGGGCCCCCAGGCAATAGGAGATTATGGGGCCACACAGTATACACACACACAGTATACAATCACACAGTATACACATACATGTAAAAAAACACAGATTTATACATACTGTCTCTGGTTTTACTGAGGCTGGCAACCCTGATGGGGCCCCCTAGTGGCCCAGGGCCCTCGGCAGTGCCCGAGTGGCTCAATGGTCAGTCCGCCCCTGGGTGTGACTGACACACCACACCACTGATCGCCGCGCTGCACGCCCCTGTGGGCGCACACTAGTGGCTTATCCTGCTGAACGTCATATGACGCCCAATCAGGATAATACAACCACTTTCCGGCCGTCATTCTGCTATATGGCAGGCGGGAAGTGGTTGTCTGTTAGCAGATCGGCCTCTACAAACTCAGCAGTGCCTAAAAATGGAGAGCGACTGAGCATGTGCAGAGCAGGGCGAGACTATTACTATAAACGGTATAGACACTTATTTTTAATGTTTTACATAGCTATACCTGCAAACGGGGCCAGACTGAAGTCATCTAGCAGGACTTAATTTTTTTAATAAACTTCCACTTTAACACAGGTGGTGAGGAGAAAACATATCACTTCAGAGCAACCTGTAAAATGTCTCTGGAAAGCGATCCATCACGGATCGCTTTTCAGAGGGGCGGTAATGACAGCTGCACATGTAAACAAGTCCTAAGGCTGAATAGTAACACATTTAAATCATGTCTCATGAAGAGTTCACTATGTTTCAGTTACGAATGGACAGAGTAAGTGATCGCTACAGATCACTGACTGTCCATACAGAAAAGGAAGGGGCTGGTAAATGACACATTCACCAACCCCTTCCCCGCTCTCCATCCTGACAGATCCCCCATAGCAGCCAGCAGAAGAGGAGAGGAGGAACCCGGCAGAGCTGTGGGGGACAAGGGGGGAGTCAGGAAAGAGAGCGGGGGGGGGGGCTGGTGAGGACTCGGGGCAGCAGAAGGTAGTTGGATAGGAGGAGCGGTGGGGGGCGGCTGCATATAGAGAAACAGATATCTCCATTTTCCTCCTGCAGCTGCTGAATGCCTGCTTCTCCTCCTCTCCCTCCCGCAGGCATTCAGTGGCTGTAGAAGGTAAATGGAGAGATCTGTTTCTCTATATGCAGCCGCCCCCACCGCTCCTTCTATCCAGGTGTACATCACACCTCCCAACATTTTGAGATGGGAATGAGGGACACCTACTAACAAACGTATGTAGGCATAAGACACGCCCCCCTGTCACACCCCCTTAAAGGAGAATTAACCAAAAAAAAAAAAAGGTTAATTAAATCCAGAAGGGCTTTTTTTACCACTACTATTCTTTTATATTGGCTTTTAAAATGTACAAATGCAGCAATTTAAAAATGGGATGAAAGGTTTAGCACTGAGAAACACTTTTTGAAAGGTAAAAAGTGCATTTTATATACATCTATACAGATCAGACCAAAATGAGGGACAAATAAGGGGGAAAGAGGGACAGAGGGACATTACTCCAAATCAGGGACAGTTGGGACAGGGGGGCCCCCTGCAGCATGGGGCTGGGTCGCAATTTCTACCCCTGTCGGTATGCCTCTGGAAGTGCTATACCGCCGAGGTGAACTGGGACTCTGGAGTCCTCAAGGGGAAGGAGGGCACTTATGTGACACGCATGCATGCTGCAAAGTGCGGTGTGCATTATATATATCATGGTGAAAACTGGACATGGCTACAAAGCACTGCATATTGTGTGTTGTTAAAAAGAGTCTGAGCCTACATATAGTAACACATTCCACATTACACCATACCTGGACCCACAAATTACAGATTGACACTACCAGAGACACCATTAATTCTGTACTGACAAAAACAGAAATATGTACTAGGCCAAAATTAGAAAATCAGTACCATACTGACCAGGGGCGGACTGATAACTCATGGGGCTCCCGGGCAATAGGAGATTATGGGGCCACACAGTATACACACACACAGTATACAATCACACAGTATACACATACATGTACACACAGTATACACAGACAGATGTAAAAAACACACAGATTTGTACATACTGTCCCTGGTTTTACTGAGGCTGGCAACCCTGATGGGGCCCCCTAGTGGCCCAGGGCCCTCGGGCAGTGCCCGAGTGGCTCGATGGCCAGTCCGCCCCTGATACTGACCCAACCAGAAAGCTGAAAGTGATTGTAAGGGTTCGTTTTTTTGTTTTTTAAATAACAAACATATCATACTTACCTCCACTGTGCAGCTCGTTTTGCAGAGTGGCCCCTAACCTCATCTTCTGGGACATAGCTCCCAACTGTCCCTGATTTGGAGGGACTGTCCCTGATTTGGAGCAATGTCCCTCTGTCCCTCATTCCTCCTCATTTGTCCCTCATTTTGGCCTGATCTATATAGATGTATATAAAATGCATTTTTTATCTATCAAAAAGTGTTTCCCAGTGCTAAACCTTTCATCGGATTCCTAAATTGCTGCATTTGTAAATTCCAAAAGCCAGTATAAAGGAATAGTGGTGGTAAAAAAAAAAAGCACTTGTGGGTTTAACCAATCTTGTTTTTTTTTTGTACAATTTTCCTTTAAGGGGACGTAGCAAGGGGTGTGTCCTATGCCTGCATGCTTTTGCCAATAGGTGTCCCTCATTCTCATTTTGAAAAAGTCCAGCACTTGCGTCCATAGACACGAATGCCGGACTCAGCCCCGCCCCCCCTGGCGCCCGCGTCATTGGTTTTGATTGTAAAATGTAGTCACTCGCGCGAAGCAGGGACTAAAGAGGGACTACAGGGACTAACGGTGTGAAAATGCTGCTAGATCTAAAGTGAACACAATGCACAAAAGAATATAACAAAGAGGGAAGTGATCTGCGCACATTCCTAAAGTGATAAAATCTGAAATTCCAGTGAATACAGTGATATAGTCCAATAAAATAAAACACATGAAGTCACGTGCCGTGACGTAACGCGCAGGGCGTGGTTGGATGTTGTAACAAACTGGAAGTGACGTAAATATTGTGTTTTTATTGCAGTCGCCTGCTATATTTTGCTTTTATGTAAGGATTCACTTGGCGTTTAATAAATTGATTTGTTTTTGCATATTACACTATGGGAGGCTTTCTTTTATTTTTCCTCTAATGTTTGAAATCGGAGTGGCACTGTGTCACTGTAAAGTGTGAAGGAGCAGCGGAGCAGCTTGGCTGGACATCACTTGTACCCTGAAAACAACTCCTGGCACAGCCATCAACTGGAGATATACCACGGTGTACCCACCCCCACTACAGGATACTTCCAAGGCCCTTTATACTCCTAATGGAGGTAAGAGCTCTGTGCGCATTCAGCTTTTGCGAAGATTTTATTATTTTATATTAAGAAGAATCTGTTATCACTTTTCAGAAGAGCAACTTTACCTTCACTTGTTTAGACACTTTGGGGTTGATTTACTAAAGGCAAATATACTGTGAACTTTGCAAAGAGCAGTTGCACTCTGCAAGAGTAGTTGCTCCAGAGCTTGGTAAATAAGAAGAAGTTCTGCTGACTTTTATCAACCAATCATGTGCAAGCAAAAATGCATGTTTTTTTTTTATTTTCCTTGCATGTGATTGGATAGTTTTTGCAAAGTGAAGCTTTACCTCATTTACTAAGCTCTGGAGCAACTGCCCTTGCAGAGTGTAATTGCACTTTGCAAGGTGCACAATCTACTGGCCTTTAGTAAATCAACCCCTTAGTGTCCGATTTGTCCACTGCAATATCGCAGTCCCGCTCTAAGTCGCTGATTGCCTCCATTACTAGTAAAAAAAAATGAATACATGAAAATCCTATAAAAATATCCCATAGTTTTTTAGAAGCTATAACTTTTGCACAAACCAATCAATATACGCTTATTGGGATTTTTTTTTACCAAAAATATGTAGCAGAAAACATATTGGCCTAAATTGATGAAGAAATTCGATTTTTTAATTTTTTTTTTGGCTATGTTTTATAGCAAAAAAAAAAAAAAAAATATATTGTTTCTGCCTAGTAGTTCCTGTGGGTAAAAAAAAGGAAGCACCCAATGGCTCTCCTCATGATTTATTCCTGGCATGAATGTAGACCGTATTCAGCAAAAGAACAAATTGCACAATATGCATCCTCTACGATGGGGAACTGCAGTTTTTACAGATATTGTTGATTCAACATGACAGCAAGTACATGCAGAACACAAAGAATTGGTTTACTGAAAAACAAAGGAGCAGCTCCCTTTCTTCATTATGAGCCATGCCTTGGTGGCTTTGCTGGTATGGTTCAAATCATTATCATTTTGAAAGATCCATTTCAGGTTCATTTAATGCGACGTACACACGGGCGGACTTTTCGACCGGACTGGTCCGATGGACCGAGTCCGGCGGACAATTCGACCGTGTGTGGGCTTCACCGGACCTGCAGCAGACTTTTTCGGTCGAAAATCTGACTTTAGGTTTGGAACATGCTTCAAATCTTTCCGACGGACTCCAGTCCGGTCGAAAAATCCGCTCGTCTGTATGCTAGTCCGACGGACGAAAATTGATGCCTCCTGCATGTATCTTTACCTGTCAAATGTCTCCCCTCTGTCTGTTATGAGACCCGAAAAACTGCAGTTTCTGTGGGCGGGTCTGTTGTCCGGAGCTCGGTGGGTGGAGTCGTAATGTCAGTAGACTCTCCGCCCACCTCTACACTCCCCTTGTCAATATGCATTTTCTCCTGTGTATTTCTTACACTGAACTTCTGCTATGATCTCTAACATCCAGTGAAAAGACAGGAAAGTAACCACATGACTTCAGCATGCCCAATCATGCTGAGGTGTGGAACAGCCAGTCCTTGCAGAGCTGCTGAAGAAAGGAGTGGGGGAGGGAATTAAAAAATAATGCATGTCTTAGGCTAGTGCACGAGATATGTAAATCACCTGTCACTCACAGCAAGGGGGAGGATTTGACAAAGTTTTTCTCTGTTTGTCAAGTTTTATCTCACTGAACAATAAAAGGGGATTGCTCAGAGCTGGATTAACTCTTTGTGGCAAGACTTGGCTCAAATGATAGGAAATCTTATACTCTACATCAGAGATATGCAATTAGCGGACATCCAGCTGTTGCAAAACTACAAGTCCCATCATGCCTCTGCCTCTGGGTGTCATGCTTGTGGCTGTCAGAGTCTTGCTATGCCTCATGGGACTTGTAGTTCTGCAACAGCTGGAGGACCGCTAATTGCATATCCCTGCTATACATTATGACATTGAAAAAAAAAAAAAAATCTGGGTTTACATCCACTTTAAGGTTCAGCATTTTAAAGAATAATGTAAAATATTCCCGGAGTTGGACGTTAAGCATATGTAATGTAATGTAGTGTAATGTCCATTGGCAATGGTGCACTTTAAGGTTGCATCTTCATGGTTGTCTAATACTCACTTTATCGAGCTAGATTTGCCACCAGGTGGAGCTCCAGGTCTTCCTCAGAATTATTTGATACTTAACAAATGTGAAATGTAATACAAAGTATAAGAAGACAAAAAAAGGTGGAAATATGTGAAGTACACATTAAAGCCCCTCCCTGGCATAAAAGCAGCCCTGCTCGCATCCCCCTCTAACTAATTACTGCTATCTAGACATGTGCAGTCCGTTTAGTTCCGAATCGAAATTCCAACAAATTTTTGGATATTCAAAAATTCGGATGATAAAGACATGGATGAGCGAGTTTGGGGTGGAGGAACATGACTGGCCTGCACAGAGTCCTGACTTTACCCAATAGAACACCTTTGGGAAGAATTAGAGCAGAGACTGCGAGCCAGGCCTTCTCGCCCAACATCAGTGTCTGACCTCACAAATGCTCTTCTGGAAGAATGGTCAAACATTCCCATAGACACACTCCTAAATCTTGTGGACGGCCTTCTCAGAAGAGTTGAAGCTGTTTGTATTGTATCCTTTTTTCCAATCGTGCGCAATATTTCTCGTGTGATGTTTTATTCTACGAAACCAGTACACATTACAAGAAAATCGTAAGTTCTGTTCAGTAGCGAGAAAAATTGTGCAGTTTGCTCCTTCAGTAATTTTCTTTTGGAAGATTTGAATTGTCTCTCGAAATTTGTGTACACACTATGTGAAAATCCTATGATCGTTCTGAATACAGAATTTTCCCTCCGATTATCATATAATGTGTAGGCCCCATTAGTGATGGTCACATCTGTTACAAGGTAGACATAAAATTCCATAGATAATTGGTCATACACAGTTAGGACCAAATTTTGCAAATTTGGGCCAAATGTGACATTTCCAACCTCACCAAAAAAAATGTTTTGTTCCCCTTTGGCCACGGAGGAGGGGGCAATGTTAAAGAGGAAGTAAACCCCGATGGGGTTTACTTATAGCTCCCAACTGTCCCTGATTTCGAGGGACTGTCCCTGATTTGGAGCAATGTCCCTCCGACCCTCATTCCTCCTCATTTGTCCCTCATTTTGGTCTGATCTATATAGTTGTATATAAAATGCACTTTTTTATCTTTCAAAAAGTGTTTCCCAGTGCTAAGCCTTTCATCCAATTTCTAAATTGCTGCATTTATACATTTTAAAAGCCAATATAAAGGAATAGTAGTGGTAAAAAAAAGCCCTTGTGGATTTCATTAACCTTTTTTTTGGGTTAATTCTCCTTTAAGCGGGTGTGACAGGGGGGCGTGTCCTATGCCTTCATACGTTTGTTAGTAGGTGTCCCTCATTCTCATCTCCAAATGTTGGGAGGTATGGGTTTTACTTCCTCTTTTGCTCCCTGCAAGGCCTGCAAATGAAAAGAAATAATGGGCTAGTATGCATCGCATACTAGCCCATTATACGACACTTACCTGCAAACGAAGCCCGCGCTGTCCCCTGTGCTGGCCGCGTCCATCTTCGCCTCTCTGCCTTTCATGCCCACGGACTCCGGCTCTGTGACTTGGCCGGAGTTGCGTGACGTCACTCCCGCGCATGTGCGTGGGAGCCGTACGGACACGGCACACACTGGGGAAGAAACGGCACGGTGGTCCGTTTCTTCACAACGCACGCGCCGATGACGACATTGGCGCTCTACAAAGTCCAGAAATTTGATATGGAAAAAGGAGGAGAGATCACCACTCCAGGAGGACAAACAGATGGTGAACCTCTCTCTCGGTTCAGAAGCCATAGGTGCTGGCAATTGCTAGTAGCAATAAACAGGAATTGATTCTGGACACAGCAGGCAAAAGAGCTGACGTTTCGCACTCACATTAGTGCTTAGTCTAGCTAGCAACCAGTGACGTCAGTCAGAGGCCGCGGCCACCCCAGCATTCATAGAGCGCCGCGGCCACCCCAGCTGCTAGTGAACAATCTCTGCCCACCTCCGCCATGTTTTTCAGACAGCATGGAGAGGGAGCGGAGCGGAAAGACGACCCTTGATAGCTGGCGCTGCCTTGCTGCTGTGAGTGACACACTGTACTGCACCAGGCCGGCAGCCTCAAGTAAGTCTAACACTGTCTACTCAGGTAAGTTCAAATTGCGCATCAAACACAGCCACTGTCTGTGCCCCTCAAAAGCTGCCACTATGCCCATCAAACACAGCCACTGTGCCCATCAAAGCTGCCACTGTGCCCATCAAACACAGCCACTGTGCCCATCAAAGCTGCCACTGTGCCCATCAAACAGTCACTGTGCCCATGAAAGCTGCCACTGTGCTTATCAAACACAGCCACTATGCCCATCAAAGCTGCCACTGTGCCCATCAAAGCTGCTACTGTGCTCATCAAACGCAGCCACTGTGCCCGACAAAGCTGCCACTGTGCCCATCAAAGTTGCCACTGTGCCCATTAAACACAGCCACTGTGCCCATCAAACGCAGCCACTGTGCCCATCAAACGCTGCCACTGTGCCCATCAAAAGCTGCCACTGTGCCCATCAAACACAGCCACTGTGCCCATCACACGCTGCCACTGTGCCCATCAAACTCCTGTTATATTGTCCAAACGTTGTGATAATGTTTAAACACTGATTTTGTTGGAAGTACCAAGAAATATAGCCTTATTGATAATTTGCATTTTTATTCTCGTGCGTGATTGTGTAGACAGGGCCCCAGTGCACTGTATTGCCCGGGGGCCTATAATGCTCTTAAGATGGCCCTGCTCCCCCCCCTCCATGGCTAAAGCAAACATAGTCCTACTACTCAAACCGGGAAAGGACCCGGCAGACCCTTACTCCAGAGTGACATCAAGATATTAGCAAAAGTACTGGCAATCCGAATGAACGGGGTGATAACATCTATTGTGCATGGCTTCATGCCCAATAAATCCACAGCAGTTAATTTGAGGAGGTTGTTCCTTAATATGCAGTTGCGGGCAGATAACATGGGCAGTAGAGTGCTGTTGTCACTGGACGCCACAAAGGTGTTTGACAGCATAGATTGGAACTACCTCTGGTCAATTCTGCTAAGGTTTGGATTCGGCCCGAACTATATATCCTGGGTAAAGCTCCTCTACAGTCAACCACAAGCCGCCATTAGGAACTTTGGTTCCTTGTCTCGGAGCTTCGCGCTGAGGAGGGGAACGAGACAGGGCTGCCCCTTGTCCCCCCTCCTCTTTGCGTTAGCAATTGAGCCATTGGCTATTGATATTAGGGAGAATCAATGCATCTCACATTTTTGTTATGGCAATATGCAGGAAAAAATCATGCTGTATGCAGATGACACGCTGCTTCTTCTGGGGGACCAGGGCCGTCTTTAATATTGATTGGACCCTGGGCAAAACTTTTCTTGGGCCCCCCCATGCAGTTTCGCTCTCCACTTGCTCCAAGACATACAATAAATAGCAGCTAGACTCAAAATCAGTTTACTGAAACAGATCAGGCAGCTATTGCGATTGGTTGCCAGAGGTTACAGTGTATCATTACCGCTCACTGACTGGTTGCTAGAGGTTACAGCACACATTACGGCTCACTGATTAGTTGCTAGAGGTTACAGTGCATGATTTCTGTTTGTTGATTGGTTGCTAGAGATTACTGTGGATATGACCTGAGGGGGGCATGATATACATATATATATATACAACACCGCTATTTACATATGAATGCCGCCACTATTTACATATGAATGCAGGAAATTTACATGTTAACACAGGGTCTGCAGGTGAGTCATCTGTACACAACAATAGGACAGAGCTTGGCAGCATTAGTAGCAGCACTTCACACTGAGATATTGGGACACAGCATGGGACTAAAACCTTGGGGATGAGGGAATTTAAACTACGATGGTTGGCAAGTATAAGGCAGCTGCTTTGGGCCCCACAACAATGACAGAGCCCAGGGCAGCTGCTCCTTTTGCCCTGCCTTAAAGACGGCCCTGTGGGGGACACTGATACCTCCCTTAGGGAAGCCATGTCGATCATATCCAGATTTGGAGGATTTTCTGGTTTACTTATTAACTGGTCAAAATCTGCTTTGCTCCTGCTGGATGGGGACGACACACAGATAGTCAATTCTTCCTGTCCTATACCCATTACCACGACCTTTAAATACGTGGGGATCCAAATCACAGCTAACCCAAGGGAATTTATACACTTAAATATCTCCCCCCTGCTACTGAGGTTTGGGGACAAGGTCAAAACTTGGAAATCACTCCCCCTATCAGTGGCGGGCAGGGTAAATTTAATTAAGATGATACTGATGCCACAGCTACTGTATTTTCACCATAATACCCCCATCGTTATTCCATTGAAGACATTCTGTACTGTAAATACAATTTTCCGCAGCCTCATATGGAAGGATAAACACCCTAGGATTAAGATGGAACATCTCCAGAGGCCAAAAGACAACAGGGGCTTGGCGTACTACATAGCTGCTCAGCTGCAGCATCTCATTGGCATGTTTCCACCAACGGGGGGGATGGAGATTAGTTTGCAAAGTTCTTCTCAGAAACTACTACTGCATACGGTGTGCAAGGGACTGGTTCCCATGGCGCTGGTGGCATTGACCTTTGCTAAACCTCATAAATAGTACCCAACCTTTAGTTTAATACAGAAGAGATGGAATAAATCTAAATATATTCAGAATGCAGAGGGCTATACAGAGTACAGTCCTATATGGCAGAATGATACATACACTGAACTGGCCAAACTGCAGTCTGGGGCTAGGTGGAAGAAGTATGGGGTTACACATCTCAAACACATATTTCGCGATGGGATGCTGCGCTCCGTCGATGATCTGAGGGAAGCCTACGGTCTTCCGCCATTGATGTACTTTCACTATTTGCAACTTAGTCACATGGTGGCAGCACAGAGCCATTCTCCAGAGTGGCATTTGTCCCTGACCCCAGTGTTTAGCCTTCTGGGGGATGCTGCCTCGTCAAAAGGATTTATCTCTCAATCTTATGCCATACTGTTGCAATCCGTGATGAGGAAGCAGGGGCGGATCCAGGGGGGGTCAACGGGGCAATTGCCCCTCCGAGAATTCCGTGTGTGAGCGGGCTGCTGGCCAATCAGGGAGCCGGCGGGCAGGGGAGCAGGGAGATGACATCATCTCTCACCACCCTGCGCCCGTCCTGCATCCCTGCAGTTCCGCCCTCACTGTGAAGGCAGCTGTGGGCAGCAGAGAGATTACATCATCTCTCTGCTGCCTGAATGGTAATCTGCTGCCTGACTCTGGGACGCAGCAAGAGACCACCTTAGCAGGAAAGTGACACAGCAGGTGACAATCCGCATCTGGTGACAGACGTGGTAAGTGACAATTCGCAACGTGTGGCAAGTGACAATCCGCAACGTGTGTCAAGTGACAATCCGCATTTGCTGGCAGGTGACGTGGCAATTGACAATTCACAACGTGTGGCAGGTGACGTGGCAAGTGACAATCCGCATCTGGTGTCAGGTGACGTGGCAAGTGACAATCCGCATTTGGTGACAGGTGACGTGGCAAGTGACAATCCGCATTTGGTGGCAGGGGATGTGGCAAGTGACAATTCACAACGTGTGGCAGGTGACGTGGCAAGTGACAATCCGCATTTGGTGGCAGGTGACGTGGCAAGTGACAATTCACAACGTGTGGCAGGTGACGTGGCAAGTGACAATCCGCATTTGGTGGCAGGTGACATGGCAAGTGACAATTCGCAGCGTGTGGCAGGTGACGTGGCAAGTGACAATCCGCAACGTGTAGCAGGTGACGTGGCAAGTGACAATCCGCATTTGGTGGCAGGTGACGTGGAAAGTGACACACTCAGAGCTCCCACTGATTCTGCATTATGGTGAATTGAACTATTTCATTTTATATTACAATGTAAGAATAGAAATAATGCGCTTTAATCATCCTGACACCATAATAACCATGGTGCCAGGATGATTGAAGCGTCAACACCAGCCGTTTCCCCGATAAATTGCCTGCAAAAAAAGGTATTTTCTGGCAGTGCCCCTCCCCAGACTAGACTCTGGATCTGCCCCTGTGAGGAACCACCCTCTAAAAGTAAGGGAGAAGTGGGAGGCAGATGTTGGACTGTTGGACGGGGAACAGTGGGAGGAGATCTTTCAGGCGGTGGGTAAGTGCTCACTGAATGTATCCCAAGGGCTTACCCAGCTGTACATCCTGTTACAAACTTATTATACCCCACACAGGCTCCACTTGATGAACACACAGCTCGACTCCACATGTACTAGATGTAAAAGAGACCATAGGGATCTTATCCATATGTTGTGGCGCTGCCCCAAACTACACACATATTGGGCAAGTGTGGTGAACACGATCAACTCGGTATTTAAGGTTTCTCTTCCACATTACCTGAGAGCTTGCCTCTTGGGTGCTCTGGAGGAATACGAGTGGGAAGGACATTGCAGGGAGGCCGTACATAGAGTTCTATTTCAGGCAAGGAAATTAATCATGCTGCACTGGAGATCTGAGGCTCCCCTGACCACAGAGGAATGGATTCATAACATTGGAGTGGTATTAAGAATGTAAAAATTGGTGTACCAACATAGGGGTAGCACACACTGTCAGGTCACCTAGAGGCTGGGTGACAGATGCACACCGTTGGGATCGGGAGTGCACCACAAGGCAGTGGACCCTACGGCTGACTGCTGCGGATGGGAGTCCGGGTGATATGGAAGGCAGGGCCGCTGGGCCACCAACACAGATCCCACCTGGGTTAGAGCGTAGGATTCCCTGGGGCGCGGAGTCTAAGAGCCAGCAGGTGTTCACCAGAGCCTCTAGAGGTGAGGATGGACTGGGCTGCAACTGGCTCCAGGTCGCGACCCCCAAGGTCCCCCAGCTCACACCCACAGTAGGCAACAGGAGGATAGGGATAGTAAAGGAATAAGCCAAGGTCAGGGCCACAAGCAGACAAGGACAACAGAGTTCACGCCAAGGTTAAGGGTCACAGGCAAACAGGGATAGTCGGGGACACGCCAGAGGTCAGGGTCACGAGCAGACAGGAATAGTAGAGAACACGCCAAGGTCGGTAACTGAAACAAACGTAGAGCACACGGCAGGCAGGAACAGGAAGCCAAACACACAAAGGTTGATCAGCAGGGCTGGCCTGCAGTGCAGAGGTTAATATAGAGTTCTCTGATAAGAGCTGGGGTGGAGCCGTGCTAGAGGAGAGTTAATAAAAGCAGTCAGGTGAGAGTCAGCTGGTCTTTAGAGATGAACACATGGAAACAGGTAAGCAGATAGACAACACTATTGCATAACCATGACACACACAAGTTTGAGAAAATGTGGGCGATGTGGTTGGATGTGCCAGGACTAGCCCCGGTGGATCTGGTAGCTGATCGACTATTGGGAATAAACGTCGGGTGAGGATTTGGATACGTGCATTAATAAAGGGGATAACGTGACATTAACGGTGTGGTTATAGAAGTGGTTGTCTTTCTGGTAGGACAAAATGCACCTAATCACATATGGCAGTAAAGAATATGCTTGTAATGTATTCTAACCCATATTGCAATGAGAAATTTGTATGTAATGTACCTTTGCAAACTAAATACATTTTTGTTGGATAAAAAAAAATATATATTATCCGAAGGTGATTACGGATACTCTCTTTTTATTCCATATATGTATTAATTTGTCTATTCCTATAGTTAGCTAGTCTATTAAAACTCTGATAGTTACTGTTGATAGCACAATAATATAAGGTTAGCTATGAAAACAAACACACTGCTTAGTAAAACGTCTTATTTATTTCCCAAGAAAATAGGAAAATGCTAACATGAAAATACTAAAGGAAGATATTACAATGCATATAACAATAGCATATCAAATATACTTATCGCAAGGCTGTCTTCTAGATATTGTCTCCTCAGCTGTGCTCAAAATGATGGTAACAGAGAGAGCCATGAGGCTCAGAGAGCCATCAGGCACTAGCCAGGAGCGAAAAAGGGATGATTTCCCTCCTGTGTGCACATTTTACACATTCATTTAGACCCACTCGTAACCACCCCCACTCTCTGTAACCCACCTTCATCAATCATCCTGCCTGCCATGGCCCTCTTTGAAGCTCGCTTGCATAGCGTTATCACACCAGACGGTCAGGAGCCAAGCTTTTGTTCAGCCTTGCTTCTTCAGATGAATAATCTGATATGCTACAAAGCTTTGATGTGCAAGTTGTTACATTCCAGACAGCCCCCAAGAATGCAAAGGTCTGGTATATCCATAGTTTATATTTCAAACACCTCTTGTATTTATGAAATAAAACATGTTGCCTTCCACCATCACCACTTTGCGCCTAAAGGGTGCATATCACCCTTCTTCAGACACGGCTCCTATGGAACAGTCCATACCTGTAACGCGTTGCGCTTCCCAACATGTGTAACGTGTTGTGCTTCCCAACATGTGCCGCTTTGCCACTGAGAGGCACACCGCCATCATTCTTCAGCGACAGCTTCCATGTCACCATTCTGTGTCTTCTCCTTTCCGGTTTCTTCACAACAGGGTACACTACAGGCAAGGGGTGTGCCATTCACTCACCATTCACCAGCACACACTCAGAGCAACATATTAACCAGCTTTGAGATACAGAGCCTCGAGGAGGGCCTTACTCACCCATATTACTAACCTAAAATACACATATGTCACACTATACCATAACATAAATCAACCCATTACCATAATATTCTGTATCTTGTAAACTACTACACCAGGGATATGCAATTAGCGGACCTCCAGCTGTTGCAGAACTACAAGTCCCATGAGGCACAGCAAGACTCTGACAGCCACAAGCATGAGACCCAGAGGCAGAGGCATGATGGGACTTGTAGTTTTGCAACAGCTGGAGGTCTGCTAATTGCATATCTCTGTACTACACCATAGGAAACTCTCCCGCAGCCTCTGTCTCTTTTTTTCTCCTTATCTTTCGAGGTACCCTAGCTTCTGAAAAGACTTCAGTGGAAGATTTCTGTTCAATGGAGCAGCGATTGGCGGTGCAAGCAATGGGAGAGATACGTATTTACTCTTGATTTTTGCAGAAACAGCTTTTTGGCCACATTAATTTTCTATGGTATTTATTTATTTGTTTTGGTAATAATTTAATTATATAAATAAATGGATGGCAGGAGATCTCCTTCCTAAATTGACAATTTCTCCTGACTTCTATGCACATATTTTTACTTTATGCCTTGTATCTCTTAGTACCATCTTCACTATGCACGTCGGGACCCTTCGGGGTAAGACCGCGCTATATTAAGATTCCTCTCAACTCAACTCACTATCTTCTAACCTCCTATCATGATAGAGGATCTTCTACTACCGGTATGTATCTATTTGTCTTTCTTCCTACTTCCATATCGAAATTTCTTTGTTAAAGTCGTTTCATGAGGTTGGCTCTCCTTGTATTATATATAAATGTATACCATCCTCTCCTTGTACGTTACTCTTTTTGTATCATGGGATGGATATTTCTGCTTCTTTATATGGTCGGAATTTCCAGTTCTGTTCCTGAGCCTAAAAGACTTCTTCATTTCAGTTTTTCGATTCTGTAATTGTTCTTGTTTATTAGTTCCTTAAAGGACAACTTCACTTTTAGTGAAAAGAGCAGTGCCTACGTAATAATTGAGGACTTTGAATGTGCTTCCAGAAAACAAAAACAGTTTCTCATAAATCACCAAATTGTTTTCAATAAAACTTTGTTTTTATTAACCACTTGTGGACCACCCCATAGCAGATGTACTGCTACAGGGCAGCTGTTCTGTGCAGAATCACATATATACACTATATTGTCAAAAGTATTGGGGCACCTGCCTTTACACACACGTGAACTTTAATGATACAGTCTTCGTCTGTAGGGTTCAATATTGAGTTGGTCCACCCTTTGCAGCTATAACAGCTTCAACTCTTCTGGGAAGGCTGTCTACAAGGTTTAGGAGTGTGTCTATGGGAATGTGTGACCATTCTTCCAGAAACGCATTTGTGAGGTCAGACACTGATGTTGGAAGAGAAGGCCTGGCTCGCAGTCTCCGTCAAAGTCGCGTGACTTTCAGGTTGCACAAGTGTGAAAGGGGCCTTATGGCCCGTACACACAATCTAAAAATCGGACGACCGATCATACAGTTTTGTTTGTTGCATGCTAGTTGTATATCAAAAATGGAGAGGTTAATAAAGTTATTAAAATTCTCGTATGACAGAATAAAAAATCGAAAGTGTTGTCATTTGTTGTAATGTATTTGTATTGTATTTTCGGATGACAACTGTACTGATTAAACGAAAATCGTACGATCTGGTATCATACGAGAAACATTTTCGTGTTTGTCCGATTGGTTAATATCGGATGAAGTGTCATGATCGGCTCTCGATAGCTCTGTACTAATGATACGATTATCGTACGATCGCTTCCAAAGCGTTTTTTGCGTCTGATTTTCAGGTCGTGTGTACGGGCCATAAGGCTCCATTCACACTTGTAAAGTCGTTCCCCATGTTTTCCAATGATACCCATTTATATATGTGCAAGTTAAAGCTGCAGCAACTTCAAAGTTGTTCATGCACTACTTTGGTCCGACTTTCATGCAACTTGAGTGCCATAGACTGTTAACCCTAAGGCTCCTTTCACACTTGTTCGACCTGAAAGTCGCACGATTTTGCTGCGATTTTTACTGCAATTTTTTCTGCAACTTTGCCGCTATTTTAACTGACTTGAAGCAATGCCTGTGTAATCTTGAGGTCTAAGGACCTCAAGTGACATCAAAGTTGGACCAAGGTAGTGCAAGGACTACGTTGAAATCGCTGCGACTTGAAGTCACGCAGATATGAATGGTACTCATTGGAAATCATGGGGTATGACTTGTCATGCGACTTTGCAGTCCCAAGTCGCAGGACAAGTCGCACAAGTGTCAAAGGGGCCTTAGAAGTTGCATGAAAATCCTACCTGAATGTTATACAAAGCAACAGTTGTCCATTATCACTGGTCAAAGCCAAAGCTATATCCAAGTTGCACCCATCCAAAGTTGCATCAAAGTTGCACTCCAAAGTCGTACAAGAGTGTGAATGGTGCCTTAGTGTGGCTACAAAGAAGTTACAGGAGACGAGGTGTAACAAAGGAAGAAAACAGGTAAAAATGTTATTTTATTAGGAAATGCAATTGTTTGTTATAAGCTGTGTTTTTAGCAAAGTAAATATCATTCACTTAGTTTCCACTAGTGCGACTTGTCATGCAACTTGGGACTGCAAAGTCGCATGACAAGTCGTACCCCATGATTTCCAATGAGTACCGCTCATATCTGTGCGACTTCAAAGTAGTCCCTGCCCTACTTTGGTCCCACTTTGATGCGACTTGAGGTCCATAGACCTCAAGTAGGGTTGTCCCGATACTGATACTAGTATCGGTATCGGCACCGATACCGAGCATTTGCCCAAGTACTTGTACTCGGGCAAATGCTCCCGATGTTTCCCCCGATACCTGGAAGACAGCTGTGATCGGCGCGTGGGGGAGTTACAAGATTCTCCCCCAGCGGCTTTCAGCAGCTTTAGTGACATACAGCGGTGATCGGTCACCGCTGACTGTCACTGCATCCTCCTCCATGCCTCCTCCTTTCCTCTGTCCCCCTCCGCTGTCCCCCTCCATTCCTCTCTCCTTCCCTGTGTCTCTCCGCTGGCCCCTCCGTTCTGCTGTGTCTCTCCGCTGTCCCCTTCGTTCTGCTGTGTCTCTCTGCTGTCCCCCTCCGTTCCTCTCTCCTTCCCTGTGTCTCTCCGCTGTCCCCTCCGTTCCTCTCTCCTTTTCTGTCCCCCTCCGCTGTCCCCTCTGTTCTGCTGTGCCTCTCCACTGTCCCCTCCGTTCCCCTCTCCCTCTCTGTCTCCCTCCGTTCTCCCCCTCTGTTCCGCCGTCCTCCTCCTCCTTCCTTTGTGAGTGGATAGAGTCAGCTGACTCTGTCTATTCACATAGCTGAAACATTGTAATCTCCTGTGATTACGATGTGTCAGTTTATGAATGGAGAGGAGCCGCTGTCTTCTCTCCATTCATTCTCAGTGCAGCTGAGGCTGCAGAGAAAGGGACTGGGGAATCTCTATCCTCTGTCTCTTTCTCTGTCTCAAGGGTGAGATATCAGAGGTCTGTTAAGACCCCTGATATCTCACCAAAGCCCCCCAACAAACATTGTTAAAAAAAAAACACTGTCACATGACATTAAAAAAAAGTATCGGTAATCGGTATCGGCGAGTACTTGAAAAAAAGTATCGGGACTTGTACTTCGTCCTAAAAAAGTGGTATCGGGACAACCCTAACCTCAAGAGTAAACAGGCATTGCTTCAAGTTGCATCAAAATCATGACAAAAAAAATTGCAGCAAAATGGCACGACTTTGGGGTTGCAATAGTGGAAACCTAGCCTTAAAGATGACAGGTATAAATTTTACAAAAAGCAAACTACCACTTGCCGACGGCTGGCCCTCATATGACATCCTGGGCTTTGTGGGGGGATATCTGAATGATGGGTGCAGCTACAGACATCATTCAGATATCGGCTTTTTCAGCCGGCGATTCCCTACACCATAAGAATGATCATAGAGGCTGGTCAGCCACTTGATCATTCTTATGGGTGGCGAGAGGGGACTCCCCCCCCCCGCCGCCCTCCGGTGCTTTTACCGCTTTGCTGCTGCGATTGGTGAGTTGGAGAATGGATCCGCCGGCCCCAGATGTTTACTATAGAGATTTCAGGCGGACCAGATGGTCGCCGGAGTCTCTACGATTGTCGGATGCCGGGTGCGATGTTATTACATCACGCCCGGCCTCTGCATTCAAACGAATGGCGCCGCCACGGCTAGGAAGCTGAGATTGTTTTATTTTTCCCCTTTCAGGTGGACAAACCTTAAAACCTTTTGGAACCTTTTCCACCTGAATGAAAATAAAAATAAAGAAAAAACGACAATAACTCCAGCGGCTAGAATAGCTTCCTACCAACTCTTGTCTTAAACAAAATGTATTCAGCTGCTAATTGAGGACATGGCCAATGACCCCATTTTCAGGTGGACTAAACCTCACAATTTTTCCACCTGAACAAAACAAAAATAAAATAAATGAATAAACAAATAACAAAATTTAAAATGTACATTTTTTTTTAAACAAATAAAAAAAAAATGTAAAAAAACAATTAAAAAAACAATAAAAAAATAGAAATAAGAGGAGAGAAAAAAAAAACATAATAATCATAACAGAAAATAAAAATAACAATCCAGAGTATTATCCTTGAAAATACTAAAAATACATGAAGGTCCTATAATATTCCAAGTATGAAGGGCAAATCTCTGAAACTCACATCTAAACCTTATTCATAGCAAAGAAACATTGACCAAAAAATTCTTACCATCCATGCAGCTCACTAAGGGCTGCTAACATTGTTTCCCCAATGCTATATTTGAATGAACATGCGGCTACCTCCATTTTGAGTTTATGCAACTGTTCTACATAATGACGCCTTTCCTGTCCTAAAAGACTATTTTCGGTTTGTAGTCTCAGCATTTGGGATTTAAAATGGGTTTGATTACTATGGCCTCTATGCCTTGGATTGCTACCCCATCTCGCAGAATAAACTTCAAAACACCTTGGTGTAGTTTTAGGGTATTTCCTTTGCATATCATTATTAGCCATCAAACAACACCTAGCTATGTGACCCCCCTTTTCACAAACAAAGCACTTGAGAGCTGGTCTCCCTGCATAGGCCCTTCTCTGAGCATATGGTGATGGAGATTCACATTGCTGTATAACATTACTATGATCGGAATCAACAGACTTTACACTTTCATTGTCTGAGTATTCACTAGCAATGGACTCATCAGAAGTTTCCACTGTTTAAACTCCTGAATCAATTTCAAGCGCAGTTACCGCAATTTTATTTAAATATTCCTCATTCAGACCTACAACATTGATTCCCACCATAGCAACATCACTTGCAGCAACACTAGCATTTGGCTCTACGTGTAGTTCCAAAGCCTCTATCTTTGCTGAGCATGTGTGGAGGATAACTCTTCATGTAATTCATGTAATTCCTTCCTAAGCAGTATTATAATACGCTCCTTCTCAGACTCTCTGATTCAAAGAGGCAATACAACTTTCTCTTTGTTTACACGTTTCCTCTAATTCATTCATTTTCTGTTCCAATACACATTTCTCAGTCACTAATTGTTCAATGTGATCACAAACATTTGCATCTGCCTTTGCAATCATTGTTAATATATTCTTAGTTACACTTTGTACCTACTCCAATAATTGCTTTCTCTCAGCATACCATTGGACTTCTTTCGTTATAGCAATGTCTTTCATTTTCAATAACATGCATACAACATTGGCCATCTTTGCTTTCCTGCCTTTTTCAAAGACTTTTTATGTTTTATCTGATCATTATGAATATTACATTGTCTCAATAACTCATTAAATTGGTGCATTAAAGCGTTTTCTTCAGCCACAGTGTTAAAATTAACTCAGGCATGTCTTTTAAGAAAATCTTCAATGACCTTCATTGATGTGCTAATTAGTCTACACTAAAGTTGCTCATCCAGTCTATACACCGGTTACTTACACAATGCACCCAGACAAAACACACAGATAAAAGCTACAGAGCACACTCTTTATCAATGCTCTATTACACACATTAGCCCTATTATCTCAGGACGCAGGCCACATTGAACTTCTATTGGAACAGATGAAATATTTCATAGGACTTTCATAACCACTCATGCAGGGCTTCAGAATTCAGGAACCAGTGTGAATCTTGTCCATAATAGAGAAGGCTTCCAGTTCTGGGTGTAGTTGAGGACTCATTAGCTTATAGTGACTCATAACAAAAATACATTAGGGTTTGGATTCTGTGCAGGAATAAATTCCACATGCCTTCTGGGGTGCCAATTGAAATAAATACTGCAATTGAAATAACTTCTAAACTAAATATTATCCGAAGATGATTACGGATACCCTTTATTTATTTCATATATGTATTAATTTGTCTATTCCTATAGTTAGCTAGTCTATTAAAACTCTGATAGTTACTGTTGATAGCACAATAATATAAAGTTAGCTATGAAAACAAACATACTGCTTAGTAAAACATCTTATTTATTTCCCATGAAAATAGGAAAATGCTAACATGAAAATACTAAAGGAAGATATTACAAAGCATATAACAATAGAATATCAAATACACTTATCGCAAGGCTGTCCTCTAGATATTGTCCCCTCAGCTGGGCTCAAAATAATGGTAACAGAGAGAGCCATGAGGCTCAGAGAGCCATCAGGCACTAGCCAAGAGCGAAAAAGGGACAATTTCCTTCCTGTGTGCACTTTTTACACATTCATTCAGACCCACTCGTAACCACCCCCACTAGCCTCCTGTACAATCAGATATTGCCAAGAGGTAGTCCTTTTAATATATTATATTTCTGTCCGTCCTGCTGTATTGGCCTCTAGGGGCAGCATTGTCCATGTATCATGTCTATATATCCTGGGTCAATCTTCAATGAGTTTGATCTCTTCATCAATCATCCTGCCTCCCATGGCCCTCTTTGAAGCTCACTTGCATAGCATTATCACACGGTCAGGAGCCAAGCTTTTGTTCAGCCTTGCTGCTTCAGATGAATAATCTGATATGCTACAAAGCTTTGATGTACAACTTGTTACATTCCAGACAGCCCCCAAGAATGTGAAGGTCTGGTATAGTCATAGTTCATATTTTAAACACCTCTTGTATTTATGAAATAAAACATGTTGCCTTCCAACAGTTTCCAATAGACAAATTTAGTGATATTTCATGAATAGCATCAAGGTGTTTGGGGTCCAGCACATGTTGATACCCTTGTAGTTCAACAATTTTTATGAATTATAATGATGGAAACCTACCTATAATTTCATGTTACATATTCTGTTGGGCCCATAATGGCTTTCATGTTGGGAAAATTTATTTTTATATGATCAAATCACAAATGTTTAAACAGTCTCTGAACCAGTGGTACCTAACTATTTTTCAGATATTCAGTTCAAATCGATATTGGTATTAGGGGGAGGAATAGTGCCCCATCGTTAGCATTATAGGGAGGAATAGTGCCCCATCGTTGGTGTCAGATGGCTGAATAGTGTCTCATATCAGTGGGAGGAATAGCACCCCAAGGGCCAGATAAAGGCAAGCAAAGGGGTCACATTCAGCCCCCGGGCCACAGTTTGGAGACCACTACTCTATGTAGATCTTTATTTATCATTAGAAGGATCACCAGCAGGAGGAAGGAGGTTCTGATTCCTCTATATAGATCTTTAGTTCATCCTCATTTAGAATACTGTGTCCAATTCTGGAGCACTCAGTTACAAAAAGATATCGATACAATAGAACTAGTCCAGAAACAACAAAAATGGTGAAAGGGATAAGACATATCAGGAGAGACTTAATATGTACAGTCTGGAGGAAAGAAAGGACAGGGAGGACATGATTGAAATTTTTATATACATGAAGGGTGTAAATAAGGTTCGGAAGGGAAGTGTTTTCAATATGAAACTAGGATCAAAAACATGGGAACTTGACATCAAACCAGCAGGAAGAATGCTCAGAACTAATCTTATGCCGTGTACACACGAGCGGAATGTCCGACAGAAAAAGTCCGATGGGAGCTTTTCATCGTATATTCCGATCATGTGTATGCCCCATCGGACTTTTTACGTTGAAAATTCTGATGGACCTAGAAAGAGAACATGTTCTAAATCTTTCTGACGGAACCAATTCCTATCGGGAAAACTGATCGTCTGTATGCTGTTCTGACGTACCAAAAACGATGCATGCTCTGAAGCAAGTACGAGACAGAAGCTGTTGGCTACTGGCTATTGAACTTCCGTTTTCTAGTCCCGTCGTAAGTGTTGTATGTCACCGCGTTCTGGATGGCCGGAATTTGGTGTGACGTGTGTATGCAAGACAGCTTGGGTGGAATTCTGTCAGAACTCCGTCAGAAAAACCTTCAGAGTTTATTCTGACGGGAAAACCGGTCGTGTGTAAAGGGTATTAGTGTAGCAAAGTCCCGGGTCTCTTTTGGCCTTATAGTTACCTCCAGAGTTAGGGAGAGCTGACACCCTTCAGTGTAGAGTGGGTTATGAGGCATGGTGGGTGTAATGCAAGATGAACAGGTGGGCGCCAGACACTTTTTGAATGCAAAGAGATTTATTGTCTTTTAAACAGAACTGTGGGAGAGAGGATTAGGGCCAGGACACCCTTAAGCAGATGCAAAGATAATTTAGCAGACTCCAAGACTTCTTCAGGTGAAGGCCTCCAGCCAGATACCACTTCTGTATAGGTAGGACCGCTGTCTCCTATGGCAACAATCTTGTAGATGTTACTAACGGTAAAGGTATTCATCTATCTGCAACACAAACAGTTCTCTTTACCCCACACTCAATCAATGTGGGTCTTCATTCAACAAGCTCCCAGTCTCTCTCTCTCTAGACTTCAGATCCACTAGCCACTGGATCCCCTGAGTTCTTTCACTGTAGTACTCAGTATCTTCCTCAAGCGTCACCCCTGCTTCCCTGCTGGGTCCCTTGCTTGGCACTCACAGATACTCTTTGAGCTTCACCCCTGCTGACACGTTAGTTCCCTGGCTTGGCACTCCACAAGCATCACCTCTGCTGTCCCGCTGGGTCCCTGACTTGGCACTTGCTGAAGTCTTCCCACTTCTTCACCGTCCCCGACTGGCGAGAAGTCTGCTCTGGTACTGGCCTCAGCTTACTCACAATGGTCTCTGGTAGCAAGGTGGATGGTCCCTTAGTGGCGACAGCTTTTCTTCTTCCTCTGACTATGACTGGATCCCCGCCCAGCAGTACCATTACTTCTGGTTGGACTACAAGCCCGCAGTCCCAACCCTGCGTTGCTTTCCTGCTTCTGGATAGGCCCTCAGACAGCCTAGCAGCCAGATGTCCGCGAGATAGGCCTTAGGTTTCTGGCCTAACAGCCCGGGGCAATACAACACACGTCCACCTAGACAACCGTCCAGGTGGCACAGAACCCCGATCACCTGACTCAACCCAACTAAATAGGTTCTCCCAGCAGGCCAAGGGACCCAAGAAAATCCCTGCCCATTGGCTGAGACACCCCATTCATTCCTAATCTGTCCTTGCAATGCCCTTGTCTTATCTAATGTCACCAGATAACCGGCCATCTAGCGACAGAAGAGAGAAGTGCAGCAATCCCAGAATTAGGGTGAAATCAGTTGACCTCCTAACAATTAGGCAAAGCAACTATCACTGGCAAAAATATTTAATAGCAACCCTGCCTAAACTACCGGAGAAAATATGCATTGATGCTTCAAATACAGTTGAGTTCCAGCAGTGGGACATGCTTGGGACCAACATCGATCTACCAGTATACTATGGCAAAAAGGTAAAAAGAAAAAAAGCAAAACATCCACCCTCCCCCTCCGAACAAAATGGGGCATGCTCAATGGACCACTTGGTCTTTTTTCTGCACACTCTCTTATATGTTTCTGTACTAATTTCCAAGTTGAAAAATACTGTACAGAATTTTTCCTGGAAATCATGTACAGAATGCAACTGCTTGAGGACAACTTTCTTTTGTGCTTCGCTAAATTAAACTTCTTTCATACGGTTTTATCAGACTAATAGAAAAATCCCTCTACGTTGCTGTGAGAGGATATTGCGACTTTTGGAAAGCATAGGATGGCACAAACTGCTTGTACTGTTCTTGCGAGATTTGTTTCCAAGTAGAATTTAAGCCAAGCAAAATGACTTTACTTGTGCGTTGATGACGTTTTTATCCACCTATCCCTCCGTCCAGCCATTTATATCAGTGGTGGGAGATTTCTGGGAATTAAAATGTTGCCTCCGGATTCCAACATTTTTGTACTTATTTCAGTAAGTACATATAAAGCTCAAACCTTAAAGTTAAATGTCAGAAAGTAACAAAACTAATGAATATGCTGCCCCCCCCCCCCCTATGGATACAATATCTAAAGCTTGTGTTGCCTTTGAACAGGGGTCTCCAAACTTTCTAAACAAAGTTTATTGTTCTTCAGACTTTAGGGGGGGGCAGACTGTAGCCAGTTGGAGTAGAAATTGCACCAATGTCAGTGGAAGTAACAATGACCTGGTGGTTAGTGGGAGTATATAATTACATAGTGTGGTCCCTATGGAGGAATAGTGCCTCTTTATTTGTATTGGTGGGAGGAATAGTGTCCCATCATTGGTGTCAGTGGGAGGAATTATGCCCCACTGTTGGTATCTGTGGAAAGAATGGTGCCTCGTTGTTGGTTTCAGTAAAAGGAATAGTTCCCCATTGTTGGTGTCAGTGGTAGGAATAATGTCCCATCGTTGGTGTCAGTGGGAGGAGTTATGCCCCATCGTTGGTGTCTGTGGAAGGTATGGTGCCTCATTGCTAGTGTCAGTGGGAGGAATAGTGACTCGTATCAGTGGGAGGAATTGTGCCTCAAGGGCCGAATAAGAACAACCAAAGGCCTGCATCTCTCTTGCGGATTGGAGGCCACTGGCTTAGAAGAAACACATGTCACTGTTCCTACATTTTACTCAATGACAATGGCAAGAGGTGGGACAATTACGATGGCTATGATGATAATAAGGTCTGTGTGAAGAGGAGGGGTTAGTCGTGTTGCACACTATGCCCCCCAGATTTCTCCATAATTGGCAAGTCAGTGACAAAGCAAGTAGATTTAGATCTTGTGTGTGGGAACAGACAGAGTTGTACAAAACATACAGTATCTCATATCTCATATCACCTCCCACTGAAGTAACTAGCTTGAGACACAAAGCAGGCATCATAAATTCTGTTGAGGTAGGATCTGCAAATGTTAAGGAGACTTTTTATTAGACTTGTTGTAAATGGCTAAAGATTTAACATAAACAGCCAGGGGAAGGCAGAAAGGGTGGCTGCCCTGGGCACTGTGGTTTCATGTGAGGTTTGTGGGGCACTGTGAGGAGAATGAGGGGTAGGGGATATGTGTTGGGAGGGGAAATTTAGGGGGTGTCAGAGGGTAAGAATTGCTATTAGTGGTGATTTAGGAATTTAGGGGAATTTGTGTTGAGAGGGGGGAGGGGGGAAGAGGATTTGTGCTAGGAGGGAATTTTTATGGGGTCAGTTTGTGCTAGGAGGGGGGATTTGGAGTGGGGCGAGAGAGGATGTGTACTTGGAGGGGAAATGTGAGGGGTAGAGAATTTGTGCTAGGAGTAGTGACTTTTTTGGGTAGGGGCATTTGTGTTGGGGGGATTTGGGGGGATGGGCGGCAAAGATTTATGCTGGGAGGGGGATATCAGCGGGGGGTGGATTTGTACTGGGGGAATTTATGCCAAGAGGGTAAGAATGGAGATTATTGCTCAAGCAGAACGTCCGCTAAACATGCAAGAACATATTTGGGGGGCACACCCTACAATGCGTTTAAATTCAAGATGGTGCTGCGATAAGACTTACAAACAGTACAAAATATTTTACAGCGCACACATACAAGAATGACATTTCCTGCAAGGCTAGTTAAAAACACCTGAACATATTCAAAAAATACGGGGGTTTGGTCACACTATATGGTCATATAGTGCTAAGCCCACCTACTGCGACAAAGTACCCCTTTTGCAGGAAATGTCGGATTTTCCGTCGGAAAAATCTTGGATGTTTTTCCGACGGAATTCCGCTCAAGCTTGGCTTGCATACACACAGTCACACAAAAGTTCGCTGCACTTTCCACCATCAAGAACGCGGTGACGTACAACACTACGACGAGCCGAGAAAATTAAGTTCAATGCTTCCGAGCATGCGTCGAATTGTTTCCGAGCATGCGTAGGAATTTTGCGCGTCGGAATTGGTACAGATTTCCGATCTAAACTTTTTCCGACCGAAAAATTGAGAACATGCCCTAATCTTTTGCTGGCTGGAATTCTGCCAGCAAAAGTCCAATGGAGCATACACACGGTCGCATTTTCTGACCAAAAGCTCTCATCGGACTTTTGCTGGCGGAATTTCCCATCGTGTGTACGCGGCATAAAGGTCTACATTTTTTGGCAATTGTATAAAAAAGATGGTTGCAGCTACTGTTTGTGTGTATTAATGGTTAACTGCGTAGTTAACCAACTCCAGTGGCGATAACGCTTAGTCTACTGGCATTGTTGTCTTCATGCAAAGTGTCCTCGCATCTGGAACCAGAAGAAGATCAGGATAAGTAAATATTTAGTTTTATATAATTCTCTAGGCCAGGGGTGTCAAACTCAATTTAATCGCGGGCTGCATCGGCCTTATGGTTGCCCTCAAAGGGCCGGTTGTATCTGTAAGACTATATAATTGTATCTACTCGTTATCATATTAAATAATTGCCTCTGCATTCGGTTTTTACTGGTTTTAGTTTTAAGCTGTGAAGGGCGGGTGGAGACCGACACGGCGCCCCCTCATACTCCTGAAGCAGATGATGTAGGTCTGAAAAGGTGGGTCGCACACCGCTGGTATCATCCACAAGAAACTTTATTGGTGACTGCTCAGACAAAGCATGGTTCTACCATGGTGCTCTTTCTGAGCAGTCTCTAATAAAGTTTCTTGTGGATACCAGCGGTGTGCTGGTAAGAAATTTATTATTCTCATAATAATTATAAGCAGATGTCCAGAGCACCCCCCCCCCCCTTACATGAGACATCAAGAGCCCCCCCACCATTACAAGTCCCACCCTCCCTTACATCACAGTTCACCCCCCTTACCTTATGGTGCTGCCGGGAAGAAGCTCGGGACAAAGCTTGAAAGCAGAAAGTTCAGGGTCTGATGGCGGACCACAGAGGGCTGGAGTCAGCTGCCAGATTCTGCTGACTGCTGAGACCAGGGGAGGCGGAGACAAGGGGTGCTGCAGCTGCATAGGGAGGCATCGGATCTGCAGGAGGAGTTCTGTCTTCTCTGCTGTAGACTGCTGAGACGTGGGGGGGGGGGGGGGGGTGTAGAGACAAGCCCTTTGCGGCTGCACATAGAAGTGCAAGATCTGGTGGAAGAGTTCTCTCCTACTCTCTGCTGCCAACTGCCAAGACAAGGTAGTGGTGGAGATGATGGGGGTGTGCAGCAGCTGCAGGAGAGGTGCGAGGGCTGCATGAAATGGCTTGGTGTGCCGGATTCAGCCCATGGGCCTTGTGTTTGGGGCATGTGCTCTAGACAAAAGGTGCACAAGAGTACAAGACAATGATGTAGGTGTTGAAGGATAGAACTACAGCATGCAAAGGGGAGTACAGGCATCCAACAGCCTTATAGCTCATGATATATAGAGAGTGGATAGAGGGAAGACCTTATAGGTCAATTAAGCCTTTACAATAGGGATCAATGGATTCTGGAGAAGGAAGGTGGTTGGACTTCAGTTTGGGAGCAATGACATGAAAACTCGAATCCTGCATAAACTAGAACCTTCATCAATAAATTGTTTAGTAATGTGTGGGGGGAAATAGATGCATCTAATGTTCAATAGTTATAGCAGAATGCGTCTTATTGAGTTATGTTTATTAAAGTTTACTGTTACTAATCTAGTATTTAAGGTAAGCTGGTAAAATATACAGTATATCTGAGAATTAAAAGATGCAGCTTCTCCTTTCTTGCTCTCCACTGTTATTAGGTATCTTGGGTCTGTCTTGTGTGGTGGGGGTAGGAATGCATTCTGAACTGCTTTTGGAAATGCAAGAGGATTACCATTCAAGAAATATTTCCTTTAGACAAAGGGTAATGCCCATTGGTTGGCTTTTGTTAACATTTCTCTCATATTTCCCAGAATAATATAAACCAGGCCCGACGTACAGTATGTCTGTCTCATGATGGGTGGATACATATCAGCTGAAATATTCCCGTTCGCCAACAAATCATGACTGAATGCATCCAGATGTTTTTACAATAATATAACATTCCTGATCATCCTGGGGGCAAATCCCCCACGGCATTTCTCATTTTGACCTACAGTACTTATGCTATCAAAGCAATTTGATAACTACATATTGTGAAAAATAACCTTTTATGTCAACATGCACATTGCCGGGATTTTTAAAAACTGACAAAACATTCAAATGTCGCCTTCATGCAACCTTAAACTGGTATTTCCAAAAAAAAATTTCAATACTCCTGTTTTAATTTCAGTACTTCTGTAATTGGCTTACTGTGTTCCATAGAAACCTGTAAAGAGCAACCGTTATCCCTACAACCATCTCTGGGTAGATATTAGAGATGAGGTTTGGGTCTGAAGCCACCTTGCTTTCAAAGCGGTCTTGAGGTTGGGGGGAAACTGAGTTTCTGACCCTGAACCCACAATATCCTACATACCCTTGTCCCTGGGTCAAATGAGTTCCTGAGAGCCAATAATTTGAAAAAATGAGCAACCTCACTGCAAAAGGGTGGGCTCCCCACAGCCTTATTATCGGAGTGTGTTGGAGATGGAAAGGGATGGTCGACGAGTCTGTGTAGGGAGGGATTCTTTGCCAAGCAATGCTATGCGATACTATACAGTGATATAAATGTGCTACATAGTGATATATTGTGCTATGCTGTGCTATACAGTGCTATACTGTAGATTACAGTGTGGTGAGCTATACACACTTGCATAGACCTAAGTGTCCTTCTTAGCTCCTAGAGTGCTTGTATGATAGCTTCTGTGCCCCAGCTTTTTTTTGTTCTTTTGTGATCATTAGGGCATTTTATAATGTTACTTTCTGCTACAGTTAAAAAAGTAGGCTTTTGTTTTGGGTGGTTAGTCTTTTAGGGTGTATATCTACACTATATTACCAAAAGTAATGGAATGCCTGTCTTTACACACACATGGCATCCCAGTCTTGGTCCGTAGGGTTCAATATTGAGTTGGCCCACCCTTTGCAGCTATAACAGCTTCAACTCTTCTGGGAAGGCTGTCCACAAGGTTTAGGAGTGTGTCTATGGGAATGTTTGACCATTCTTCCAGAAGCGCATTTGTGAGGTCAGGCACTGATGTTGGACGAGAAGACCCACCCTTTGCAGCTATAACACCTTCAACTCTTCTGGGAAGGCCGTCCACAAGGTTTAGGAATATGTCTATGGACATGGTCCATAAAGCAAGGTCCGTAAAGACATGGATGAGCGAGTTTGGGGTGAAGAAACTTGACTGGCCTTCACAGAGTCCTGACCTCAACCCAATAGAACACATTTGGAGACTGCGAGCCAGGCCTTCTCATCCAACATCAGTGCCTCACCTCACAAATGCGCTTCTGGAAGAATGGTCAAACATTCCCATAGACACACTCCTAAACCTTGTGGACAGCCTTCCCAGAAGAGTTGAAGCTGTGTTTAGCTGCAAAGGGTGGGCCAACTCAATATTGAACCCTACAAACTAAGACTGGGATGCCATTCATATTATGTGCGTGTAAAGGCAGGCGTCCCAATACTTTTGGCAATATAGTATGTATGTGCATATATATATATATATGTGGGGTTGAGAGAAATTCTATTTTTTTATTGCTACGTCTTATGTATTTTCGATGTACTTCTTAAATTTACTCTCGCCCTGCAGTACCTTAATTATTATTTTTTTGGCATTGGTACATGTCATCAATGGCATTATCCAACTTCCCATGGCTTCTTTTTGGCAATAGTTTATTGATTATGCCTATAAAAAGTAATTACTTGAATATCTACACCCCCCCCCCTCCTTGTGAATTTCACTCGTTTCCAGGCAAAAGTTTGGCTATACTTAATCTTCAGGATGTTTTGCTAAATTGGCCGCAAATCCAGTTTGGGAAGATTCCCTCATCCCTAGTGGGTATTAAAAAGAATGCTGAACCTAAAGGGATAGCTAAGGAAGAGGCTCAATGCTCAAGTGTAAATGCAATGGCTAAATCATGTATTTAAAGTGGAAGAAAAGCTTTACTCTAACTAGTCTTAAAAATGTTTCCTCCCCCCCAGCTCCTACCTTTCCTACCCTGTATAAAACAGATCTATTTTTAATTTTCTCCTGTCTAGTCACATGATCCTGCAGCTTCAGATTCACTGTCTAAGGGAGTGCTCATTAATGGTTGTGAATTCACCCATAAGCTTTCATGGCTTCCCCCCATTGTCTGCACTCTCTTCTTTCCCACGCAGTAGCCATTTACTGACACAGGGGAGCTGTGGGATCATGTGACCGGGCCAGAGCGTATTAAAAATCATCATCATGGCCTCTGGTGAGGACCATTTGTCACTTAGACTCCAGGTATCAGGTGAGTCCACATCACCTGCCAGGGAGTATCAAAATGGCAAGGTGCTCCAACTCTGATCCAACCTGTACACAGCAATTTTTCGGGGGTTCTGATATGCGAAATTGGTGGCGGGGGGAGCAAGCAGAAGGTAAATACAAGCACTGAAATGTGTCTGTGTAGTGCCCTCCTAGTTAGGCTGTTAGACATATTCCATTTTGGCTCCTTCAGTAATCAAGGGAGCAGAGATTGTTTGGTGTGGTCTGTTCAGGGTTTCACAGGCTGGGAGTTGGATTGCTTCCCTCCCTTCTAGAAGAAGCTTCTAGAGCTTAGGGTGGGAGAATTCAAATAGTCAGCCTGAATATTGATCAAGGCCTAGCCAATCCCTGGGGCGATGCGCCCAGATTGTAGCTGAAGCAGGCTTGAATGGAGTTTGAATCTTCTCCTCCATTCAAGCCTGCTTTGCCTAGCATTTAGCCAGCACCTGGAGCTCTTCTGCTCTGAAACTTCTACTTACACCTGGGTCAGTGTCAGCCTGAGCGGTGGAAATATTTTCTTTGCTTGTCTGCATCTAAGGATACACAGATTGTAGCTGAGCAGCTGATAAATAGTCTGGGGCCCTGGTGAGATTGTCTTTTCCCAGTAAGGAGAGTTCCCAGCCTCAGGGGGGCTGTTGCCCCTGTGTCAGCCTATGAACTGGGTTGGTGTTCTGTGAGGTCTCAGTGGTGCAGGGACCTGTAGGTGACCCGGAATTGACTGCAGGACTTCTCTGAAGGGATCTGGTCTAGAGAAGGACTGTCTCCCTCAAACACTGGATTGTGTTTGTAGGAAGCTGAAAGATACACAGCTGTCCTGGGGACCCTAAACTGTAGAGACCCTAAACTGATCCCTGTGACTGTACAGTGCACTGGTACCAGCAGTTGTGTATTAGCACAAGGTAACCAGATGCCAAAAAGACTTGCCCTTGGACTTCAGCTGTGAGTGAATAGATTGTTCATTATTCACATTTACTTCGGGAGAAGATTGTCTTCTAACAATTGTTTTGAAGTATCCCATTGTCAGACACCATACACCAAACGGAGACAGAAAGTACAGTTAAAATCACACCTTTAATGTAATGAAAAAAAAAACCCAATTAACCCTCCTGGAGGTATTCCCGAGTGTGGCTCGGGGTTAAATTTCAGTACCATTAGCGGTAACCCCGAGCCACACTCGGGATTGCATTGCAGAATCCTGGTACAGCGTACTTACTTTGTCACCAGGATCTTGCAATGTCATTCTTCTCTTCCTCGGTATCCAGAGGCATCACGCGCTGCTTACAGCAGACACTCTGTGTCCGTTCCACTGGTCTGCCATCAGTGCATGCAGGGAGGGCTTTTTTTCACATCTGCTTCCCCACTGCACGATCGCACTCATGATAGGAAGGGAGCCCCTCCACGCCTGCACCGCCAGTGCAAGTGACTGTCTTGCTGGGGAATTCCCTCCCCTATCCTGGCGGTGTGCCAGCTGTGGCACGCGTGCCATAGGTTCGCCATCACTGCTCTAGACTGTTTTTTGGAGCCAGAGTGCTTGGGTGACTAAGCGGCCCCTGTACTGTTTGGGAAAGAATCAGGTAATATCTACAGCCCCTGCAGGGGTAGCGCTACACCTGCTATCCAGAGAATCTGTTTCTTTGTTCTTGATACACATACTAGCTGGCAGAGGGAAAAATGCTTTGGTATAATTGATTGATTTCTTTGAAGCAGAAAATGTAAAAAGCAACCATTGATTATAATAGGCTGAAAAGGATTTTAGGCTCTTGAGAGCTCTTTTTTTTCTTATGTCCTTTTATAAAAGTAACTATAAAGGTTTCAAAGTCACGAGACTAGACAATCAAGAAACTTTAGGACAACAGAAACATGTTCACCAACAGCTATGTAAGTGAACTAAAACGGACCAATTTCACGTTTTCCAGGTAAATAACAGTGACTGATTGAAATAACAAGAGTAAGGTGTATAAAATGTCAAATAGAATATTTTCCATTGTGTGGACCAAAGTGATTTCAGATTGCTGATAACTGTCCCAGATTTGTGAAAATTACCTTTTCAAGGTCTGGCTTTTCTAGTAGTTTTTTAGAGAACATATATAGGGAAAACTGTTGTATCAGTGCTTTGAAATTGAAAAAACTAAATAAAGATGACTCCATACCTGCTTATGTAGCACTGAACCGTTGGTGGTTGCTTAGAATTGCATGTTCATCTGCGCCACTTTGACACTGAGAACTTTCCAGCCCTTTTGACACTCTAGGTTCAGACATATTGTATGTACCTTTTAAATAACACACATACAATGAAGATTGATTAGCTCTCTCTGCTTTTACTGTTCGAATGGAGAGTCAAGTAACAGGCTATTGATTAACTAAGTCCTGGGTAAACAGCCAAAACTCAGTTGAAAATGTCCTCTGAGATAATTAAGTAAACAACTTGGAATCGCAGGTATAAAATAGCAATGCAGATTGGCACAGACAATAAATGAATGAATATCTAAAGAACACCTCTAGTTGCTGTATATACTATCACTGCAAAAAGGGGAACCCCAGAGTGGCCTATTATATTATACCTTTAATCCTAATGAGAGACTGGGTAGTCTAGATTTTAGGAGTGTGTCTCTTTTAATGGCAACAGCATAACAATGTCCAGGATGCAAGGCCTTGAAATGATCTTCACAGGCAAGTTGGAGCTCATAGAACAAGAATCCTGAATGTGGCACGGTGGTATGTGGTCAAAGCAAAACAGCTGTGCCTGGCTAGTTGTAATCCTTATGCCCTGTACACACGACCAGTTTTGCCATCGGAATAAACTTTGAAGGTTTTTCTGACGGAATTCCGCTCAAGCTCTCTTGCATACACACCAAATTCCAACCGTCAAGAACGCGGTGACGTACAACACGTACGACAGGACAACGCGTACGATGTCTCGTACTTGCTTCAGAGCATGCGTCATTTTTGGTACGTCGGAACAACACACAGACGAGAGGTTTTCCTGATAGGAATTTGTTCCGTCGGAAAAATATAGAACATGTTCTCTATCTAATTTTCAACATAAAAAGTCTGATGGGGCATACACACGGTCGGAATATACGATGAAAAGCTCCCATCGGACTTTTTCTGTCAGAAATTCCGACCGTGTGTACGGCGCATTAGAGTAATTCCAGGTGTAAGGTGTCTGTATACAGTGTTCTGTGATATAGGATAAGGCAATTTCAGGTGTGAGGTGTCTGTATACAGTGTTCTGTGATAAAGGATAAGGCAATTTCAGGTGTGAGGTGTCTATGTACAGTGTTCTGTGAGATAGGATAAAGCAAAGATTGTATTGGCGGGCGGATGCCCACTCACCAAACTGAAGAACAGCAAAGGAACCTCCTAAAGAGCGATTCAAGTCAATGCATCATTCTCCAGAACGAGCGGAGATGCAAGACCAGCTGCTGGGACCGTCTGAGTCGTCTGTTCTAGCGGGTTACAGCGACGTTGCGGTGATGTTCCCTTGTGTAGCAAGCGGCGTTGGACCCGCCTGGGTCGGAGCTGGGATCGCCTGGGTCGGAGCCCTCTCGCACAGCAGCAAAGGGGAGTGTACTTGATGGACCCTGGGAAGCAAGAGGCTTGAGCCTAGTCTGCTGACCCTTTTTAAAGCCTCTCCCAGAGTTCTTTCTTTGGGGCAGATGACATACTGGGATGTGTAGTCCAGGGATAATTCTGCAGAATCAGGGTCTCTGTTTAGGAGACTACAGTCCCCACACTGCGGGGCTCAGGAAGGTGACGCAAGTAATTTCAAGCCCAGAACTAGAGGAACACAAGGACGGTCAAAAAAGGGAGAGGGTAAGTCTGCAGTGCCAGATAACTGTAGTCCGCTGTCAGCTATACTTAAAAATGTTACCTTTTTTTAAGGTGAAGGAGTCAAAGCAATGACTCAGCCCCCTTCCCTGCTGCTCCTGCCAATGCGCACATTCTGTATCAAATGTTTATTTGAGTGTAAAACAGAAACACATATAAAACATCTGCTGAGAAACATAAACTAAAAGTGTTTGTAACCCTAAAAAAATAAAAAAATAAATGGATCCTGTTCCTTTAAAGTGGTTGTAAACCCTTTTGTGTGACATTTACCTATAGGTAAGCCTAGACTAATGCCCTGTACACACGGTCGGACATTGATCGGACATTCCGACAACAAAATCCATGGATTTTTTCCGACGGATGTTGGCTCAAACTTGTCTTGCATACACACGGTCGGACAAAGTTGTCGGAAAATCAGATCATTCTGAACGCGTTGACGTAAAACACGTACGTCGGGACTATAAACCGGTAGTAGCCAATAGCTTTCCTCTTAATTTATTCTGAGCATGCGTGGCACTTTGTGCGTCGGATTTGTGTACACACGATCAGAATTTCCGACAACAGATTTTGTTGTCGGAAAATTTTATAGCCTGCTCTCAAACTTTGTGTGTCGGAAAATCCCATTGAAAAATGTCCGATGGAGCCCACACACAGTCGGAATTTCCGACAACAGGCTCCGATCGCACATTTTCCGTCGGAAAATCCGACCGTGTGTACGGGGCATAAGGCTTACCTATAGGTAATGGAAAAACTCCTAAACGTGCGCCGTTTAGGAGATATTTCACTTATAGTGCGCCAATATCATCATCGGCGCGTGCGCTGTGAAGAAACAGACCACCCTGCCGTTTCTTCCCCCAACGTGTGCCGTAACTGACGGCTCCCGCGTGCATGTGCGGGAGTGACGTCACACGGCTCCGGCCAGTCACAGAGCCGGAGTCCGCGGCCCCGGAAGGAAGAGGGGCGAAGATGGACGCGGCCTGCACAGGGGACAGCGCGGGCTTCGTTTGCAGGTAAGTGTCATATAATGGGCTAGTATGCGATGCATACTAGCCCATTATGTTTTTAAATTGCAGGCCTTGCGGGGAGCAAAAGAGGAAGTAAAACCCATCGGGGTTTACTTCCTCTTTAACCGCTTGTTGACCAGCACATGCCGATTTACGTCGGCAGAATGGCACTGGCAGGCAAAAGGGCATACAGGTACATCCCCTTTAAAAAGCGATTTTCCCCACCTGCCTGTCAGCTCCTGTGTCTGTGAGCTGCCCCCCCCACCAATCCTGCCGCTATTAGTAATAAAATACATTTAAAAAAAACGTCAATGTGTAAATATTTGTGAAAAGCGAAGCTTTTAAATACTGTTTTTCAAAGATCTTCAGGCTGATCATGTGACTCCTGGCAGCGCCTCCTCCCCCATCTAAGGGCTACGGCGGGAGGGGCTCAGCAGCCAGCACATCGGTCACGTGACCTCCCCGGCTGACGTCAGAGGGAGAGTTCGGCCACTCCCGCTGTAGCCCGGACATCGGAGTAGGAGAGCAGCCGGGAGTCATGTGACCGGCCTGAAGATCTCTAAAAAACGATGATTAGAGGCTTCGTTTTCCACAAATATTTACACAGTGTTTTATGGCTACATAAAAGAGGGGGCAAAGCAGTGAGTTTTTTTCGAAGGGTAACAAACACAAGTAGAATAAAAATTATTATTTTATTTATTTTTATAATAAAGACTTTTTTTTGCAGTTTTTTACTATTTATTTTAAAGTTATAAAGTAACAATATACACTTTTCCCAGGTTGTTAGAGTCTGCTAAAGACTTGAGACTGGGGCGGAGGTTCACCTTCCATTAGGACAACGACCCTAAACATACAGCCAGATCTACAATGAAATGGTTTAGATCAAAGCATATTCATGTGTTAGAATGGCTCAGTAAAAGTCCAGTCCTAAATCCAAAATAGAATCTGTGGCAAGACTTGAAAATTGCTGTTCACAGACGTTAACCATCCAATCTGACAGAGCTTGAGATGTTTTGCAAAGAAGAATGGGCAAAAATTTCACTCTAATGCCCCGTACACACGGTCAGACATTGATCGGACATTCCGACAACAAAATCCTAGAATTTTTTTCCGACGGATGTTGGCTCAAACTTGTCTTGCATACACACGGTCACACAAAGTTGTCGGAAAATCCGATCGTTCTGAACGCGGTGACGTAAAACACGTACGTCGGGACTATAAACGGGGCAGTAGCCAATAGCTTTCATCTCTTTATTTATTCTGAGCATGCGTGGCACTTTGTGCGTCGGATTTGTGTACACACGATCGGAAATTCCGACAACGGATTTTGTTGTCGGAAAATTTTATAGCCTGCTCTCAAACTTTGTGTCTCGGAAAATCCGATGGAAAATGTGTGACGGAGCCTACACACGGTCAGAATTTCCGACAACAAGGTCCTATCACACATTTTCCATCGGAAAATCCGACTGTGTGTACAGGGCATTAATGTGCAAAGCTGGTAGAGACATCCCCAAAAAGACTTGCAGCTGTAATTGCAGAGAAAGGGGGTTCTACAAAGTATTGAAGAGAAAAAGCCAAGTGGAGTGTCTTAAGAACTGCCAACATCCAAATTACTGGAAAGATACAAATATTGCATGTGCATGCAACAGAGACACCCCTCAGGGACTTTGAGGTAGTTGAAGAACAGGATGATAGAGTTTAAGGCCCCTTTCACACGAGGCGGACTCCGTTTCTACGGAGCCCGCCTCGGTCTGCCGGCTCAGCGGGAGATCTGTCCGTTGATCTCCGCTGAGCCGGCGGATGACAGGTCCCTCTCTGCTCACTGAGCGGGGAGGGGCTTGTCAGGCGCCGCTGCCGCCTATGGAGGGATCGGACGAAAATGGACAACGTGTCCGTTTTCGTCAGATCTCACCCGATCCGATCCGCCAGCGACGGACCTGGACGTAGAGCCGTCCGTCTGCTTTTAGCGGATCGGACGGGGTCAGATGTCAGCGGACATGTCTCCGCTGACATCCGACGCTTCATAGGCTAACATGGATCGCCCGTTCAGGTCCGCCGTCAAAACTGACAGGCGGACCTGAACGGTCCAATCGTGTGAAAGGGGCCTAAGAGGCTTACGCCAATTTTATTTATTTACAATAATAAAAACGGACAGAGGTCCAAAAACATGTAAATACACAAATACAAAATACAAAGATTTTGTTTAGAGAGTACCCTAGACTGGAAGATGCAACCCTCAATAGCTGCCCACATGAAGTGGACTGGCTAGGGGGATCCCACAGTACAACCCTCGGAGTGATTCCTTCTTCTGGAGATTTGGGGTACAGAGAAATATTCACATATGGTAGGAAAAACGTATGCCTTCAAATTTCCCAGTTCGCAGAAGGGTTACAGGCGCCTGTGCCAAAATATATACTGCCGCAAGGGCCCACCCAGGTGGTCGTAGCCAGGTTGCCATAGGCAACCACAGAGTCAGGAGGGAGAGGTGAAGGGTTTGCAAAAGAGGTCTGAGCACTGCTACTAAGGTGAAAACGTCCTCGGTGGATCCAGACCCAGTCCCAAATGGGACTCAGAAGGGCTGAATACAAATGCACGCCACACTTTTAATATATTTTATGGCTGTTACTGATTAAAATTTTAGTATTCGATTAATCGATTTTTTTTTTTAATCGATTAATCGACTAATTTCGATTAATTATAACGCACATACAGATCCAACTACTTTTAGCTGTTCTCCTTGCCTTGCAACTCTGCATTAGTCAGTGGTAAATGTGGTATACACTATATACAATCACCCGACACTAGTTAGTTTCCACAATCCATGACTTAACACTTAAAAAAAAAAACTTAAAAAAAAAATTTTAAGGAGTTTTTAATGTTAAATTTGTTTTTAGGGTGGACCTCCACTTTAACGAGGCGTTTTCAAACTTGCAGCTCAATTGCTTGCTATCTGGGTAATGCCTCCAATGAGTATACCAGTCCCATTGACAACCATCTAAAATGGGAATGCCATTTCACTTCCCGTTGTGTCTCTGGGACAGGAAGTGAAATTAAAGCTCCACACTGGGATGCACAAGGCAAAGCCTAAACCGAGAGGTGTTTTCTCTCTGCATGACCTAATCTAAAACGAACATACAGATTCAAGCTGTATATATACTTTAAATCACCACAATTCCTCCTCCACAATTGACCTGTCCAGTACAGACAACACACTCCCCTTCATAATGCCTTCCAATGCTTGTTTATTCCCAGCAAGGGTCACGTATCATCAGCATGGGGGCGCCAATCACAAACCGGCTCGCAGCCACACCTCTGCAATTCACGGACACGCCCACTCGGTCAAAGCCTTTCAGGCCATGATTGGATCGGTATTCCATTACTTTACCATTGTCCAGCGTGGGCACCGTCAATGACTGGGGAAGGGGGGAGGAGTCTGGTGACGTCGATTTCTGTGACGTCACCGGATCTCCGACGGAACTACCTGAAGACCCGGAGAGGTGAGTACCGATCAAAAGAATTTTGATTGATCAAAAAAATTAACGATTAATCAAGGAATTAATCGTTAATTTCCGCAGCCATAATATATTTATTTGTAAAAAATTTTGAAAACCATTTATCATTTTCCTTCCACTTCACAATTATGTGCCACTTTGTGTTGGTCTATCACATAAAATACCTAAAAAATACATTTACGTTTGTTCGTTGTAACATGACAAAATGTGGAAAATTTCAAGGGGTATAAATACTTCTTCAAGACACTGTAGTGTAAGTCCTGAACACCGCTATATTCCACCTGCACATACAGCCGTACACATCCCACACTTATGATAAATAAAGTTCTAGTGCTCAGTGTAAGCGCTATCAAAGGATAATTACTGATAAGATTCAAATCATGTGAGCTTTGGAAATGACAGTAAACAGCTGGATGAAGTCAAGGCCACTACCTGCTATTATAATGTGATAAAATTGATGTCTCAGGTGTCAGCGATCTGTTACATCAATTAATATGCATCACACTGAGGTTAAAAAAAGGACAGCTCGGCTATTAAGCAGAAATGAGTCAGCCGTAATTATACCACGCTCCCGTTGAAGGAAGGTGAAAATCAAGCACCTGTAAATTGGTAAATAATCAAGTAAAACGTGGGCCAAAATTGCCTGAACGTGTGTTTTCATGCTGTTTGATATTATCATCGCGGAACTACTTAACAACATTAGTTGCTGAGTTACCTGCCAAGTTCTTCCTGTGTTTTTCTCTTTGCCATTCAATTAAGAGGAAATTTTGTTCTTTTCCCTGTCCATAGTAGTGCCCTATAGAATTTTGGTCAATACTTTCCTTAGAAAATTGGTCAGTGTCGTTATAGTTCTCTACGTGATACATTTTCTTGAGCAGCTTTCATTTTCTGGGATTTGAAACTAGGCTTTCAGCGTTTCTGTAGGGGCACTGATAATCTACTTCAAAATTATAACTGTAAAGAAGCCCTGGCACTGGGAACAACAGTCCAACAAAGGATAGCCCACCAACTCACCACCGTACTGGGGTGTGGCCTTAGAAACCCCAACTAAAGTCAACACATATTAAGTTTTTATATGAGTAATTTGCAATAAAAATAACGTAAATGGTGGTACACTGAATAAACAATAAAAATAAGTTAAAGTGAAAAGTCCATAATCTTCAGTGAAGTGTCCAAATTAATATGATTACATTGCTCAATAAGAGCCCTTGCACACTGGGACGGGGGCGTCGTCGGCGGTAAAACGCCGCTATTATTAGCGGCCTTTTACCGTCGATATTCGGCCGCTAGCGGGGCGGTTTTACCCCCTGCTAGCGCCCGAGAAAGGGTTAAATACCACCGCAGAGGCGCTTTGCCAGCGGTATAGCCGCGCCGTCCCATTGATTTCAATGGGCAGGAGCGGTAAAGGAGCGGTATACACTCCGCTCCTTCACCGCTCCGAAGATGCTGCTGGCAGGACTTTTTTTACCATCCTGCCAGCGCACCGCTCCAGTGTGAAAGCCCTCGGGGCTTTCACACTGGATACACAGCAGCGGCACTTTCAGGTCGGTTTGCAGGCGCTATTATTAGCGCAATAGCGCCTGCAAACCGCCCCAGTGTGCAAGGGCTCTAAGTGTAGCTATCCTCCACAGCTTAAATGATATCCCAATCACACCCAAGGTGCTCAAGTAAATAAACCTGCTCACCAGACAGCCATGACCTCCTTAGCCAAAAGGAAGGTCTAAATGCGCTTTTAATAACAATCTTGCAGCCTGGTGTGGAATCAAAAACCTTCCGAGCTGGACTCTCCTCTCCACCACAATGCCACATGGAATAAGAAGACAAGGAAGGACCAATAGCATAATTCTGCTTTTCATTTAAATGAATAAAACATAAAAAATGTCTGCTTACATTAATCCGTGCCTGTGTGCCTGCACTAGGAGAGTTTGCATGTGGGCCAGATGGAAGTCGCACTCTGCCCTGTTCGCTCTGGGAATGGGCGTGCATTCTACTGCCGCTGTGAGAAGAACCAGAAGCTGGGACCAGGAAGTTACGTGACCGGAAGGCTCCTCAACTTACATTTCGTAATTGCTACGTCATGACGCTTCCTGATGACGTAGCAATTACGAAATGGGACCATGTCCTGTGGTCTGATGAGACCAAGATAAACGTATTTGCTTCAGATGGTGTGAAGCATGTGTGGCGGCAACCAAGTAAGGAGTACAAAGACAAGTGTGTCTTGCCTACAGCCAAGCATGGTGGTGGGAGTGTCATAGTCTGGGGCTGCATGAGTGCTGCCGGCACTGGGGAGCTACAGTTCATTGAGGGAACTATGAATACCAACATGTACTGTGATATACTGAAGCTGAGCATGATGCCCTCCCTTCGAAGACTGGGCCGCAGGGCAGTATTCCAACATGGTAACGACCCAAAACACACCTACAAGACGACCACTGCCTTGCTAAAGAAGCTGAGGGTAAAGATGATGGACTGGCCAAGCATGTCTCCAGACCTAAACCCTATTGAGCATCTGTGGAGCATCCTCAAATGGAAGGTGGATTTGCGCAAGGTCTCTAACATCCACCAGCTCCGTGATGTAGTCATGGAGGAGTGGAAAAGGACTCAAGTGGCAACCTGTGAAGCTCTGGTGGACTCCATGCCCAAGAGGGTTAAGGCAGTGCTGGAAAATAATGGTGGCCACACAAAATATTGACACTTTGGGTCCAATTTGGACATCTTCACTTAGAGGTGTACTCACTTTTGTTGCTAGTGGTTTAGACATTAATGGCTGTGTGTTGAGTTATTTTGAGGGGACAGCAAATATACACTACAAGCTGCAACAAAACAAACAGTCCAGCGCTCAATGTGTTGGGGGGTAAACACAGTCTCACAGCAGTAGATAGAACATAAACAGTCTTGGTTAATTCAATGATACATGTAAAATAGAGCAGTCCTGTAATCTAACAGGAAAAGATATGAAATGAGTAAAAAAGGGGATTCAACAGCTTACAGTTTCCAGGAGATCAATGGAGCAACACAGAGCTGACAGCATGGGGTTTCCAACAAACTTCCTGCAGCATGGGGGGGCGCCAATCCCCTGCTGCACTTCAGTCGAATGTGGGACACGCTCACCAGCATGTGGAGATGGGCTGGACGTGTGGGAGGTGGAAGCGAGGGTGATTGACACCAAGAGGTGGAAACCCAAACTGCGCGCTCCACATGGCTGAGACACCAAGTCCATTAGCGTGCTGACAGGTGTAAAGAAGAGAGCCACGATGTTGCAGTTGGATGACGCTATCCGTTCCCAGTGTGTGAAGCCCAATGGATGGAAAACCCAGCAGCGTGGGAGTGTCCAAAAATGGTCTAGACCTCAGGGAGAAGGAAAACCCAGGCTGGAAAGGCCGAAGTGGATGTCGGTCAGCGTTGCTGGAGTTCTAGGGGTGCTGATCGATGGAGCACCTCATGGACCTGAGCAAACTGTTAGCTGTGGTGCCTACCTTGACAACGGGTTTCGACCTTCTGCGCTTTTTCAAAGTCAAGGGGATGGGTAACTAACACCTTTAAATAAGGAATAGGGGCAGGAATTTGGTAGAGCGAGGGGACGGAACCAATTGATACTTAGCGTTAACCCCTTGTTGCTCAAGGATTACACTTTATAGAATACCAAAATTAACTAATTCAAGTACTCCATTTTTTGGAACCTATAATCCATTTTTTTATATTGTATAGGATCACAAAAATGAGCTCATCATTTACCAATCAATATTATATGTCGATGGGTCTGTTAGAAATCCCTAATGGTTTATAAAAAATTGATAAAACACCAACTGATTGGTACAAAATTGTTACTAAAAAAAATCGATTAATTGACAAAAACATGTGTGAGTGGAGTCAATATATTTGTGGGCATGCTCCAAATCTCACACATGAAATCACTATACAGACACGCAAAATATGGTTTATCTACAAGTGTGTGTGGATAACACAACCTGTATTGAAAAAAATATTTTTTTTATATTAGCATACCGAACTGGGATCAACCCTAAACCAATAAGCAAAGGATAATAATAAATGTATATGCATGTATGTATACTATACGAACACTAAATAAAAAATTGCTAAAAAAAGAAAAAATAATAAATAATGACGATTGGGTGCTATGACATCTACCATCAAAAAAAAGAAGGGTGGGAGAAGGAGATGGGGTGATGAAAAGGGAAATAGGGGGGAGGGGAAAGGGCAGCGGGACAAAGAGGAAAAGGAAAGAGGTGGAAGAAAAAGGTAGGCCGGGGGGGAGGGGGGGAAAGAGGGGGAGGGGAGGAGGGAGACAAAAAGGAAAGAAGACTACACAAAACTGCAAGTTTCTAATTACTCGTTTTTTGTCTTTAGGAGCAAGAGAGTCGAACATATATATCCAAAATACTTCCCTCATGCATAATAGGGAAAATCTCTCATTTGCTGTTAAGGTTCCTTGGGGGATGGTCTCTATCACATAAACTTCTAAACGTCTAATATCAGCTTTATGAAAGTGATGGAAATGTCGTGGAACGCTGTGTTCATCACACCCTTTCATTAATGAATCTACGATGATCTCCGATTCTTGCCCGTATGGTGTGGCCTACATAAAGAAGTAACATAAGACCCATCCCCAGAAATAATAGATCTCCCACCAGTAACAACAGACTTCCCCAGCAACAATAGAACCCCTGTGCAAAAACAGATCCCCTCCAGCTACAATAGATCCCCCAGCAACCAACATCAGTAGACTCTTCAGCACACCCCTTGTGTACATTCAGTGCTGGAGGTGGCGAAACTGTGTTCCCCCGCGTTCCTGCTGGAAAAAACCCTAGTTGTGCCTACAGGACAGTTAGTGAAGGGTAAATTTTCCCAACTAAAGAAAAAAACATGTTAAGGGTTTTAACTTTTCACTTTTCTGTCCAAAAGCGTTGGTGCTAGAATAGATTTAAAAACTCAACCCTACGTTTTTCACCGTCTTTTTTCGTTTTTCACTGTCTCACAGTTGAACAAATGGACAGCTACTGGTGGAATTGGGTGAAGCTGTATATCAGCATCAGTTCCACCCCCCACTGACACCAATGATTGTTTTATTTGACTTATTAGACATGAACCTCCCCAAACACATCCATGGACCCCATAAAGAGAGAGTGGTAAACTGGGATATGTGTACCTGAGCTGCTGGATTAGACTAATCGATGATCATGATTTGAGGAAATCAAACATATTTCCATGAGGCATAATGGCTCCAGTGAGGCAGCTTTCAAACACAAAGCAGGCTGCCCCTTAAACCGGGGGACCTAAATTTTGTAAAAAATCTAAAGAAAGGGCAAGACCAATAAACTAAGAGTCCAAAAAACATTTAATATGGGTGCTTGTTCAGCAGGACAATGCAAAACTGCCAACGTGTTTTCGGGGCCGGAAGTGTCTCCACTTTTCAAGGCTACAAAACAGGTATAGAATTGGTTTACTACCATTTATGTATCAAATCCATACTTCGTTTGTAGCCCTGAAGAGGGGGGATACTTCTGGGTCCCTCGAAATATGTTGGATTTTTTGCATCTACCTGCGGAATAAACACAAATATTAAAGGTTTTTGCCCTGAGGCTCTGATTACACTACCGGGATTTGGGATACGACTTGTGAAATCCCATGTTAGTCAATGAGAGCTGTCTTAAGTAGAACTACTGAAGTCGCTCCGACTTTAGAAAAGGTTCCTGTACTAGATCCCGGATCTGATTCCGGGACGGAGACCCACCATGTGTGCCTCATCTAAAGTTCCAAAACTCCCCAATTATATTGCATATGCATTAGGGATGGAGGTGTCTGACTTTGGTTGGTAGTGTTCCCCTGCCACCCATGTGTAGATGTTGTGCTCATGGCGAGATAATGTTTATTCATGTTCAACCAGTTGGTGGCAGTACTCAATTATGCCCAAGGTCTCAGCGGTTTATGCAAACACTGCCATCCTGGGCCTGTGTTTTTGTCTGGTTCCTGGGAGCTGCGATGTGCTCTACGTGCTCTCCCTCCCCCCCTTCCCAGGAGGTGGAGGGCGGATGTCCACAGGGCATTGGCGCCACGCCCAGCATTTGGATTGCATCTTGCCGACAGTGGGGATACCGGTACCCAGTCACGTGCGGCACCCGCCGTGCGTGCTTGGGCCCCCCTTTTTGCTTGTCGTACGCGTGACGTTGGTGGTGGCCCCTCCCCTTTGGACGCACATAAAGTCACTCCCCCAAAGCAGTTCTCCTCTCCACACACATATGCAGCACGCTTACCTCTTGGAAGCCTTTCCATTTTTGTACCTCCACTCAAGGTAAACACAGATGTAACCCGACGGTAGTGCTTTTTAGCAGGTTTTCTCTCTTTCCCAGCTTCTCATTATTTCACTTCTTGTGATGCGGTGCTTCATACCACCACCGTTCTCATACACTACACCCTATCTTCCATTCCATGTTTCCACTTCCCTATCACTAATGCTTACTTAATTTATTCATTTTAGATCACTTCATAATTTTTGTTGCTTCTCGCCATTGGACACACCTTGGTCACAAGGGCTCTGCATTTTTTGGGGGTCTCTCCGTGTGCGCCCCTATGGTTATGGGGCATTCTATCACCTCAGCTCCCGGGACAGACCATTCCCATGGCTCCGGTTTTGCTCACACTGCACACCGTCGCTACTCACGGGCATGTAAGTACTTAGTGTGGACGACATTATCATGTCTTGACCTGCTGTACTTACTCTAATACTAGGATTAATTCTTACAATTTATGTTTTTCATAGACACTCCACAACATCCGCCCTTGAAAAAGTGTATTTTACACAGAAACGCGTTGGGCTTTAGGATGTAGTTATATGCCCTAAAAGCATTATATCAGGACATGTCATATTCTTTCTCAACCTTTTGTATCATCTATCAGGCTGTCGGCTGTCATGTGACTCGATTATGCTATATATATGTGCTAAGTGTTTACTATGTATACATCTGTTTATATGATGATACTATTCTTTGCATACGTACATTATGATGACATTTATTTATTGACTTCTGTATATGAATTTTACCATTGTTCTGTATCTATATTTAGTATGCATCTGTATAAATATGATAACACTCCATCATTTATTTCCTTATATGTATTCTACCATTGACATGCAATTATATAATTTTTTACTCCAACAATAAAATTGACCACTTTTTTCTACACGAGTCTACCACCTCATTTAAAGTCCCAAATTCCCCCTTTTTTTGTCTTAAAAGGTTCCTGTGCTAATTCAAGGTGACTTCTATCCGACTTGTCCCCATAGACTTTAATGGAAGTTGCCTCCAAGTCGGATCCTCATCTTAATTGATGTGATTTGGATCCGACATTGCAGGAAGATTACACAGGCATTCCCTGAAGTTGCTTCAAATTTGCGCAGAAGTCATGCTGAAATCGTGCCGAAGTTACCTGGCAAAGTTGCACTGTAAAGCCTCGTACACACGATTGGATTTTCCGATGGGAAATGTGTGATGACAGGCTGTTGGTGGAAAATCCATCGGACAATTTTTGTCGGATTTTCCGCAGACAAATATTGGATGGCAGGCTTTAAAATTTTCCGCGGACAAATGGTCTGTTGTCGGATTTTCCGATCTTGTGTACACAAGTCCGTCAGACAAAAGATCAAAGTACAAAGACGTATGCTCAGAAGCGAGGATGAGCCGGAAGCGCTCCGTCTTGTAAACTATCGTTCGTAATGAAGAATTACCATTCGTGACGCGGCAAATTATGAAATCTCAAAATGCAGCGCACAATTCTCTTCTTCTTTAATGGGATAATAATGAAGCTGCTTTGCTGGTGATACTGATGGAATTCTGCCAAACGTATTTTAAAAGGCTTTTATTTTCTAGTGATATCAAGAATAATATTATTATGCTTTTTTTTTTTTTTTGGGCAAGTTACCACAACACCATTATCCTGTAGTTTTTAAAATCAAAGATACAACTATGTTGGTGTCCCTTGTCAATTTTACATTGTATTTTTTTAAATGCAACTGCCTACTCCCAAACTGTCATTTGAAGTAAAACACATAGCCAAGTATTATTCTCCACAATTTTTTTTATTGTGCTTTAAAAAAAGAAAACAAATAAAATTAGACATGCTATCTGTCAATAGAACTTAACCAAAAAGTGCATTCTATGCATCCAAAAATATAGAAAATATACCAAATCAAATCATTATTCAACCAAAAATAAAAGCCTCATGCATGTGACCTGCTTCTTAATATAGGGAGTCACCAAGGCCAAGAGTTGGTGAAAGCAGGGGTCCGTCATCCGGAGATAATTCCGAAAAATCATCTGGATTATTCTCCTGGAGCTCCCGCAGCAAAGGCATATGACATAATTGGTCACCATTAATAAAGCAACCAATTTTTGGTCCAAGAAATCCTCCTCCTCCTGTTCCTGGACCGGACTTGGGTCAAAGCAATAACTCCAAGACCAATAATAAATAACACGTTATCTCCTCCGATTCCGCAACATGTCTGGTTGACGAACGGCTGTTCAGAAATGAACAGAAAAGCAAGAAATGAAAAGCGCAAACTGAAAAGCGCTAAATGAAAAGCGCGAAATTAAAAGCGCAAATCAACACTCACCAAGCTTCTACTAACATGAAATTAGCAGAAGGAGCCCAAGGGGTGGCGCTAAAGAGCTGAAAAACCACGTAGTACGTCACTACGTTCATGTTTGTTGGCCGACAATTCCTTAACATTTGTATGCAAGACAAAATCCAGGCACACGCCTTCGAACAAAAGTCCCAGGTTTTGTCTGTGGAAAATCCGATCGTGTGAATGAGGCTTACGTCATGCTGACTTTCAGGTCACGGCAGTGTGAACCGAGCCGTCACTTTTAGGCTCCATTCACACTTGTATGACTCCAAAGCTGCACAGACTTTACAACCCGACAGGGTCCCCGTCCTCTGAAAATATGAAATTATATTTTTTGTTAAAATGCAACACCCGCGATTAAATTTGACCCCTTTCGAACAAGACTCATTCAAATGAATAGCGGCATGGAGGCAATATCTGCACCTCCACAGTGAGCGATCAGTACTGATTGCTCATTGTGTTCATTCAGAATGGTGAGAGCCCCCCCCCACTCACCATCCTGAAATAACCCACGGGGCAGGGCTGTCTTTATGGCAGGGCAAAAGGGACAGCTGCCCTGGGCCCTGTCATTGTTGTGGGGCCCAAAGCAGCTGCCTCATACTTGCCAACTATCCTAGTTTAAGTTCCCTTGTCCCTTGAAGTTTTAATCCTGTGCTGTGTCCCGATATCTCAGTGTGAAGTGCTGGTACTTATGCTGCCCAGCTCTGCCCTATTGTTGTGTATAGATGACTAACCTGCAGACCCTGTGTTTACATGTAAATAACCGGCATTCATATGTAAATAGCAGCGGCATTCATAAGTAAATAGCTGCGGCTGGCGGCATTGATATGTAAATATAGGCGGCATTCATATGTATATCATGCCCCCCCTGCAGTGAGGAGATGATGTGCTGTAACCTCTAGCAACCAATCAGTGAGCAGTATTACTGTACAGTAATCTCTAGCAACCAATTAACAAGCAGAAATCATTTGCTGTAGCAACTAATCAGTGAGCCATAATGTCGTAAGTCTTGCTGCTACGTATTTATTGTATGTCTCAGAGCAGGTGGAGAGTGAAATTGCATGGGGGGGAGGGGGGGCCAAGAATATTTTTGCCCAGGGTCAAATCAATATTAAAGACGGCCCTGCCATGGGGGAAAGGGGCACACAGGGGTCGCAAGGAGAAGGGGGCGCAAATACTAGAACTGATCCTCCTTCAGCGCAGCTGGAGGTAGAAAAGAAAAGTAGAAGCCGGCAGCACTGCACAAGAGTCACAAGTGTCAGCAAAAAGGCAGTACTACTGGCCCTCCTCCTTGGCTGGTGCCTGGGCCCAAGGCCGTCTTTAATACTGATTGGACCCTGGGCAAACATTTTCTTGGGCCCTCCTGAATCCACTTATCAACTATTTGCAGGCAGTGCAGGCTCAAGGGGAAGCTGCCTTGGGCCCCACAAAAATGACTGGGCCCGGGGCAGCTTCTGTTCCAGTATTGGCTGTGTTGCGTGGAGTTCCACATTGTTGTCTGTAGGTGTCGTTGTCATCACAGACCAGTGTTGAAAAGCAACAGGCTGAAGTGTATTGAGTGCTCTTCTTTCTCAGAGGTAACTCGGCAGAGGTGGTCCACTGCTGAGCATCTGGGAGAGAGTACTTAAGAGGCAGACGCCATTTTTGGCTCTCTTTTACTGCCTGGCCCTCCTGGCCTAAGGTATGTGACAGCTTCTTTTCTGTCTCGGGGCCATACTGGCCCGAGGCTACGTTACTACAAGTAGGCCCAGAGGTCGTCTGGGGCCTGTTGGTTTAGAGGTGGTCCTGTGCTGTCTGTCCTGCGGGAGGAAACCAAGCAATTGAAAAGATCCAGGGGAGGACTCATCTCGGAGAGGACCGAGCGGAATGCTGGTATCTCAAGAAGGGCCTGGTGACTCAATTGGAGGATGCAACCTAACCTACAGCACAGTACTGCCGGGTCGGCTTAAAGGTTCTGGTACCGTGTTGCTGTTCATCTAAAACTACAATTCTGTGGCAGAGGATTGTACAACCATTACTACGTCCTGTGGCAGAGGATCGTACGGCCATTTTGTTCCTTTAAAGTCTGTGGCAGAGACTTTTTGTCCGTGCGCCATCCCGGCTGATAGGTCAGTGAGAGAGACCTATCCGGGTGGGCAAAGATCTTTAGACTGAAGGTGTTTTAGTCTGCAAGATCTTAAATTCTTTAGTGATCTGCAAAAGGTATTTGAATTCTCCTGCAACTCCCTTTCTACCTCTTCACTGCTGGACGCAAGGCTTAATATAGACTCTAAGTTCCTAAGGTGGTGAAATTACAGGTAAGGAGTAACGAACACAACCCAATTTAAATCAGCAGCTCCTTCGGGGGTCTTTGCTACATATGCATATGGAACAAAAAAGTATCCAGCTCTCATTCCTGCTACTGGTGTAGAGTTACTTATTTTCCAGCAGGGATTCTGCATATCTTATGCTGTACGTCAGTACCTAACACAGCATGAACTTAATGACCCAAAGAAAGCTGGAGCAACAGTTCTATCCTGTAGAGAAGAATACATCGAAGGCAGATGTTTGAACTACCAGCAAAAACAAAGAAAAAAATTGAAGCTTTCAGAAAGCTGACAGAGCCAAATTATGTACATATTCCTTAATTTATTCAGAAAATAATTGCAGGTTATTTCTTCAATGGAAAATTAATTTGCTAAAATGTGCAAAATTTTAAAGAAATTTTATTTTTTTTTAGTTTTAAGTTTACAAAATAAAATACATTTTCATTTTTTAGTCCAGTGAAATATTTCATATAAATATTTGATATGTATTGCTTCAGCCAAAAAAGTGGAGCTCTAGGTGTCCTCTTATGTTTAGCAGGCTAAGCTTAACTGCTCTACTAAACAAAACTTGTTTTTTTCCAGAGTTAAAGTATATGTAGGCCCAATCGCTAAAATCTCTTCTCAGTCTGCAACATTCATAAAAAAAAACCTGGAAATCCTCCCATGAAGGTCCTGTTTCTGGCACCTGCTGTTATAAGGTGGCAATGCTATGTCCCTGTCTTTTAGTTGTGCTCCTGTGTTGTCACCCTGTTACAGGGGCTTCCGGGCTATATGATGGTGGTAAGGATATTGGACTGTAAGCTTTTTTGGGGGGCAGGGAATGTTGTGAATAGTGGGTGTACTCTTCAAATGCCAAGAAATATTCTTGTAATATATAAATGAGTAATATTTAACATTTTTCTAACAAAGCCATTTTGTTATTTTAGGCCTGAAAATGACTTAAATACCCAAAATATATTATAATTCTGAAAGCAGAGACCCTGGAGAATAAAATAATGGTAGCTGAAATTTTTTAAGTCACAAAATATTAGCGCCCATGTTTATCAACCCATATTTTTAGTAAAAAATGCACTAAAATTATTGTAAACTCTGTCTTAATTTTAAATAAACATGTTAGGGGCAAGTACGGACGTGAGCCAAGAAGGACGTGCTGGTGAAGAGTTCCATTAATCCTACATCAATCTATCGCCATCCTTCCCACAGCGCATCCTGATGAGCCTGTATAGCTGCCCTGCTTGTCCCCGGACATCCCCTGCCTCAGCCCCAGCCTGAATTTCGGAGCCCGTCCAGGCCAACTTTGTCAATATCCAGGCCGCGGCCTGCTCCACACATCCGCTGCTTGCCCGTCTATCGACTCTGAGCTACACAAATTACATCTCCCCAGCCTGCCATCTGCAGAGATCGAGGCCTTGGATGCCCCAATAACAACCCACGAGATAGAGTTGGCAATTGCCTCACTCCGTCCCTCCAAAACCTCAGGCTCAGATGGCCTCCTGAGTGACTGGTACAAAAGATACACCAAGATTATAGCTCCCAAACTTCAGCTAATTTTCTCCCACTGCTTAGAGGTTAACTCCTTACCGCCCACTATGTACGGTGCTCACATTATACTCATCCCTAAACCAGGTAAAGACCCAAAACACTGTGCCTCCTACAGGCCTATTTCTTTATTAAACTATGACCTAAAAATTCTGGCCAAGGTCCTTGCCACTAGGTTTGTCAGAGTTCTGCCTGAACTGGTTGACACTGATCAAACCGGGTTCATGCCAGGAAAATCCACTGACATCAACCTGCGAAGAGTTCGAACTCATCTGCAGCTCCCAAACTCTCATTACCAAACCTGTGTAATGGTTACATTAGATATTGAAAAAGCCTTTGATATGGTAAGATGGCAATACATGAATTCAGTCCTTCAGACCTTTGGATTCGGTCCCTCCTTCTGCAAGTGGATAGATATATTATACAAATCCCTAATAGTGCAAATCAAATTAGGGGGCCTGCTGTCTGATCCTTTCCCAGTAGAGAGACGTACTAGGTAGGGGTGTCCCCTCTCCCCATTTTTTTTTTGCCCTGGTCATGGAACCCCTGGCTACGGCCCTCAGGAACTCAGATTCAGTAAAGGGCATTAAAGTAGGCTCTATCACTGAAAAACTCGCTCTATACGTGGATGACCTCATGCTTTTTCTCAATGACCCGGGACCCTCCATCTGTGCTGCTTTGAATACTATTTCTGAATTTTCTGAATTATCTGGGCTGAAAGTCAATTGGGACAAATCTCAAGCGCTACCTATTGACTTTTAGGCAAAACTTTTTCGGAAGACTGGGAAGTGGCCAGAGAGTACCCTTTTCTACAACGTATCTCCGTCAGAGATCGGTTGATACAATTTAAACTGATTCACAGGGTTTATTTGTCACCCCAAAAATTATCCAAAATTTACCCAAATTCCTCCTCCAACTGTTGGAAGTGTGGTATAGCAGATGCTAACTTCAACCATATGTTATGGTCCTGTTCCAGGATCCAGTCCTTTTGGATGGAGATCACAAAATTCATTGAAACTTTGCTCATGATCCATGTTCCCCTGAATGTGTCGATCTGCTTGCTGGGTCTGGTGGGCTCCCTGGCCTGCTGCCGAGCAACCAGAACTCTAATAGGACTCCTATTATTTTATGCTAGGAAGGCTTTACTCATAAAATGGAAACAACCAGAGGTACCCACTTCAAATTCATGGAAATCATTGATCAACTCAGCAGTGCCATTATACAAAGCGGACTATCTCGCCAGATGCTGCCCAGCTAAGTTTGACAAAATTTGGCACGTGTGGTTACAATCAGACATCACAAATGCAACACAATAGGATCTGGATCCCTTAGTTTGTTTACGCTAATTAAATGTCTTGTAGCGGTGAAGACCTAATTTTGCTGTTATCTGAAGGTGCACCTAGATGCGTTATCCTCAACCTCAGCATCTCTCCCTAAAGTAGTCACCTGAAGTATAAGATACATTATCCTTCCCCATATTGCTCCAACTTGATGACACGAATAGTTTAAGGTTGTAGTTGTTTCAATAGAATATATTAGAACTTATAGGACTGTTACAATGTATGTTGTTTAAGCCGGGGTATGCCCAGAGTCTTTATTATGTAACCCTTTTTTTCACACGAAAACTCAATAAAAAGTAAAAAAAAAAATAAACATGTACTTAGCTGTTCTATGAAACGCAATTGTACAGAGCTGCTCCGAACTTCTTCTTCTCTGGTCCCCCGCCGGCGCTCCTATTCCCTCTTCTTGGTGTGCTACCATAGCAAGCTGATTGCTCGCTCCCGAGCGCCATGCTATCTGCATCCATAGACACAGACAGCACGGCTTGGCCCTGCCCCCCACTATCTTGTCTCTAGATTTAACTGACATCAGAGACAATGGCTTCTCCTGTCTCAGCAAAGCCTGTGAGAGCAGGAAGAGCCTCTACAGACAGGCACTGCATTGGATCGAGTGAAGACTCAGGTAAGTATGGGGGCTGAGGGGCTTTACTGCTATCTAAATATTTTTTTACCTTACTGCAGGGAATCACAAGCACGGATCTTGCATGATAAGTTTCACCCCCAGCCAGCACTGCTAAGGAATGACAGCTGTAAACCAAAAGTGACAAAATGCTTGTTGCTTCCAGGGTCATTTACTGGAGGGGAAATCAGCGAATGGATGTTCACTGATCTCCAACAATTCTACCCTTCCATGTCCGTCCTTGGCCTGGGATACATGGCGGGGGAATTTGGCCAGGGAAGGGAGGGTGATACTTTCAAGCTTCTTCTGCGACCAGAACTGCCGGAGAAGGACAGCTGTGACCCAAAAGTGATGAAATTTCACTTCTGGGTTCATTTACTGGAGGTGAGATCAGCAAATGGGTGTTCAGTGATCTCCAGCCAATCTACCCGCTATGCCCGTCCTGTATCTTGGAGGGAGGGTGGTATCTTCATGCTTCATTCCCTGGCCAGCACTGCCGGGGAAGGCCAGGTTCATTCACTGGAGTGGAAATCAGCAAATGGATGTTCACTGATCTCCAACCATTCTATCTGCCATGCCTATCCTGGGCTCGGGATACACGTTGGGGAACTCAACTGGGGAACGGAGGATGGTATCTTCTAGTTTCATGTTATTTAAAAAAGAATTCTTGCGCTCAGCTCAGAAAAAGGGAGAGAGAAAATGTGGTTGACTGCTGCACCTCATGCAACCCAGGCACTGGGTCAATAACTATATCTGAAATACAAAAAAAGTGCACTGCCCCTTTAAAATGTATGTGTAATACAAATCAATCCTAAAAATCACTGATGTGTTAAATCATAAATAAGTGCAAAATAGGCAAACAAAAATCAAAATAAGCAACAAGTGAATAAAGTCCAAAATATGAAAATAAATGCAATACAGTGACTCTTAATAATATAAGGACCACCACAAAAAGTCCCCTGCTATAATGCAGAGTCCTTGTGCAGTTGATGGTGATAAAGTGCTTGGTGCTTTGGAAATTTCTTTTAACAGTGCTTGAGTACTCAAACGTGCTTCTTCAAAAGAAAAAGAATGGCTGCTTACCAAACAGCATTGATCCAGAATTACAGTGATCAAGATTGCATAACCTCCATCTCCAGGCAAGAAACTCAAGAGTGTAATTGTGATGTCATTGTGGCCGGTGTGTTTTTACATTGATGCCTTTTGTATAATGCCTAAATGTAAGTGCAGCTTTCTTTTTTTAAATAAGGATAACCTGAATATATTGCATTATGAGGTTTTCCCCTGCTTACAGTGCCTTGAAAAAGTATTCATAACCCTTGAAATTTTCCACATTTTGTCATGATACAACCAAAAATGTAAATGTATTTTATTGGGCTTTTATGTGATAGACCAACACAAAGTGGCACATAATTGTGAAGTGGAAGTAAAATGATAAACGGTTTTCAAAATTTTTTACAAATAAATATGTGAAAAGTGTGGGGTAAATTTATATTCAGTCCCCGAGTCAATACTTTGTAGAACCACCGTTCACTGCATGTACATCTGCAAGTCTTTTTGATCAGTCTTTTCTGATGCCATAAGGGCCGGTTCTCAAAGTCCATTTCAGTCTACTGAGAAAACATATTATTGTGATTCGGTTGTCTTTGGGAGTTTTTTCCTGGAGATGGAGTTTGCAATTTGAAATCTTGATCCCTGTAATTCGGGATCAATACTGTTTGGTAAGCGGTCCTATTTTTCTATTGAAGGAGCACGTTTGAGCCCTCAAGTACTGTTAAAAGGAATTTCCAAAGCACCAAGCACTTTATTCACCATCAATTGCACTGCATTATAATAGGGGACTTTTGTATTGGTCCTTATATTATTAAGAGTCATTGCATTGCCTTTATTTGAATATTTTGAGATACATTGCGGGGGTTCTAGACTGGGAAAAGGAGTGCCAGTTCACACAGGGGCGACTTGTCAGGCGACCTAGCCGCCTGATAAGTCGCCTCCCGTTCTGTGCTATGGAACCGTTCTAATAGGAGCGATCCGACTTAGAAAAAGGTTCCTGTAGCATTTCTGGGGCGACTTCAGGCGACTTGCATTGACTTCTATACAGAAGTCGTTTTGCAAGTCGCCGTGGAAGTCGTGTGCAGGTCGCCTCGGTGAGGCGACCTGCAAGTCGTGCCGCCCCTGTGTGAACCGGGGCTCAGGGGTGTGTGGAAAGGAATCACTTGCAACAGAATACCTTGACAGTAGCCGGGAGTGTGTTTAATACCAACTTGCCGACCGCCTCACGGTGATATACGTTGGCGGAGTGGCACCGCTGTGCAAATTGTTGTACCTGTACGTTCTTCCGTTAAAGCGGGATAAGTCCCCTGTCCATAGGTGTGCGTAGCCTATTGCATTAGGGTGTGCACCTCAAAGCTCCAACCCATATGCATTTGACATATTTACCAGCCTCTTCCCCGCTCTCCATCCTTAAACAATGGGAGGAAGGAGGAGCAAGGGAGGACATGGGAGACCCGGGCAACAGAAGGAAGAGGAACAGGGAAATGAGGGGTGGCAGGGTGGCATATATTAGTACCAATCCCCTATATTTTCCTCCTGTGGCAGCTAAATGTTGAGAAAATGGAGAGGAGAAGCCTACTTTTAGCTGCTGCAGGAGGAAAATACACTAAACTCCACCCCCCGCCACCTCTCCTGTCCAGGATCTGAGGGTCGGCAAGGAAGGGTTGTGGTGTACCTGTCACCTGCCCACCATAGACAGGTTGCCAACCCCAGGATTAGGGTGTGCCCAGGCACACCTAGCACACCCCTTGCGCATGCCTATGCCCCTGTCGCTTGCACGTGTCCACTGCAGGAGCATGCCAGCGGCCCCCACGGGCTCCATGTCCGCCGGCGGTCTGCGATAGTAGTGGGGAGAGGCAGAACGGGGAACTGCCTATTTAAACAAGGAATTTCTCCGTTCTGCCTAGTGACATGACAGAGATATACTGTTCTCGGTCATTGGGAACAGCGATCTCTGTCATGTTTCAGTAAGCCCATCCCCCCCTACAGTTAGAACTCGCTGAGGGAACACACTTAACCCCTTGATCGCCCCCAAGTGTTAACTTCTTCCCTGCCAGTGTCGTCATTTTTATAGCACTGATCAATGTAATAATGTCACTGGTCCCCAAAACGAGTAATTTGGGGTCAGATTTGTCTGCCGCAGTGTTGCAGTCCTGCTAAAAATCGCAGATCGCTGCCATTACCAGTAAAAACAATAAAAAAAAAATTTAAGTCCCTAAATCTATCCTGTAGTTTGTAGATGTGATAACTTTTGCGCAAACCAATCAATATATGCCTATTGCGATTTTTTTAATTAAAAATATGTTGAAGAATATATATCGGCCTAAACTGATGAATACATTTTTATTTTTGTTTTTTGGATATGTATTATGGCAGAAATTAAAAAAAAAAATGCTTTTTTTTTCTTCAAACTTGATGTTTTTTTTTTTTTTTTGTTTATAGCACAAAAAATAAAAACCGCAAAGGTGATCAAATACCATCAAAAGAAAGCTCTATTTGTTTTGGGTACAACGTCGCACAACCGCGCAATTGTCATTTAAAGAGACGCAGTGCCGTATCGCAAAAAATGCTCTGGTCATTAAGGGGGCAATTCCTTCCGGGGCTGAAGTGTTTATAAGCCCTTTCCACCAGACGCCATTTATAAAGTGGTTAAATAAAGTCTTTTAGTTATAGATCCACAGCCATCCAACGATGTTGTACTCCTGAGCTTTATTATTTTTTACAATCACTAAACTTCTGATAACTGGGAGTTGCCTTCGGCAGGCTTATCTCTAGCTGCAAATGTTTTTACTAAACGGGGTAATGAATAAAAAAAAATTAAATAAAATAGATAAAGTAAGAAACTGAGACAAGAAGGACAAAGGTGTCCGGACAGAAGTGTTCTAAAATATTTGGAAAGGGAAGGAAAGGATAATTCATACAAAGGTTTCATAGAGTGTTATTTATCTGGCTGGAAGGACCAAGCTGGACAACTGGAGCTCGGTCTCTTGCTGTGCATTGCTTCTCTGGGTTTATTTTATCATGATTAATGACTGGTGGACTCAAGCTAAGCTTACTAAGCAAATATCTTACAGTGACCCAGTTTCACTTTACTAATATTTCAACTGAGATCTTGTTTTTTTTTTATGTCAATGACATAATGCTTTCCACTGTGTGATCACTTCTGATGTTTGATGAGATGTAAGTCTGGTTTACCGGGGGGAAAAAATAGCGGTGTGCACTGCTACATCAGAAGACTGCAATATGGGGACTTTTTTATAAAGGGAACAACAGAAACTGGGATCCAATTGGAGGTTTTAGGTTGCGCACACCAGTGGCGTACATACAGGGGTCCCAGGGGTCGCCATTGCAACCCCGGCCCCATGCTCCAGAGAGCCCGTCTGACGCCCTGTACATCTGGATGGGAGGGGTGGTGGCAATAAGAGGGACTGATCCCTCCATGCAGCCAATGAACCACTGAATGCTTGCTTCTCCTCCTCTCCCTCCTGCAGACATTTAGCAGCTGCAGAAAGGAAATGGAGGGCATCTGTTGCTCTACATGCCACCCTCGCCAGTTCCCTATCCCTGTCCTGCTGTACTGGGCCCCTGCGTACTTCCATGGTCCCCCCCCAGCGCTGCTGGGTCTCCCCCTAGCACCAGCTGCTGCCAGGGCTACTGTCAGGATGGAGTGCGTTGAAGGAGCTGGTAAATGTGTCGTTCACCGGCCCCTTCCCTGTCTTAATGAATAGAGTCAGTGATCGGTAACAATCACTGACTCTACGCTATTCCTGTTCATTAATTCTGTGCTGCTGAGGCTGCAGAGACTCCTTTCTCTGTCTCAAAGGTGAAATATCCGAGGTCTGTTTAAACCCCTTTACCAAAGCCTCCCAATGGGGGTCCTACATTTTTTTTTTAAATTTATAATAAATAATAAAATTGTAAATAAATAAAACAAAATGGTAAAAAAATAATAATAAAAAAATTAATGACACCAGTGGTGGAATTACCGGGGTGACAAAGGTTGTATTTGCAACTGGACCCTGGTTTTCTGCTACTGTTGGGGGACCCCAAGATGGCAGAAAGTGGGCCGACCGTAATAAAGGGTCAGCGGGAAGGGCTCCGGCCAGGGGCCCTTCGTGTTTTCCTGCAGCCGACCCCTGAAGGTTCTAGTTATGCCTCTGGCGCACACCATTTGAGTAGTTTCAACTCCTGTTGCAAACCCAGATTTGAAAATGCAAACCACATTAACAATCCAGGTCTTAGGAACGATTTATGTATTTGTTCCGACCCAGGTAACCACACAGCATCCAGGTTAAGGTGGGATTATAACGGTGTCAACATATAATAATAGAAACAAGAAGTAATTAAAACATCACATTTATTGTAGACATGATTAAAATATGATCAAATAAAATCTCATTGTACATTTCCATTTTGGTGGTCAAACAAGTGAAATTCCGGTTATATGGTGGCTATAAGTTCATATGTTATCCCGACATGTTTCGCCAGTGTCGACTTCATCAGGGGATGTAAGAACCACCGGAAAACATGTGAAACTGTACAAAAAAAAAAATAAGAATACAATATCAGCACTAGGAACAGCACTATCGAAGATAGGAGGCACCATAGAGGACACACAACGACCAGGCTAACAAAGAGGAATAATTTAGGAAAGGCAGATAGCTACTTTTTAGAATTATATAAAAAAATATGCTTTATGCAATAAAGAGTTATTATTAATAAGTGCTTAAAGCTTTTTTTTTTCATAAATTAGACCAAGGGGTGGTGAATGACCTCTGCCCCCCTGTATACCCTTAGATGCCCCCCCAACCACCACAGCAGAAATGGTCACGTATCTGTAAACTTACTGATTGATGATACTAAAAGGCAAAGCTTGATTTTTAAATGCTGGATTTCTACACCTGCAAAGCTAAATAGAAATGTGTATCAGTTTATACAAGGCTATTTTCCACTGAGATTTCTGGAGACTGTGAAAAGAAATTCAGCTCTCACATGAGGTGCTCTCATTAATGGCTCTCACATGAGGTGCTCTCATTAATGGCTCTCACATGAGGTGCTCTCGTTAATGGCTTGTAGCAGTAGCATTCCTCTATTCACTGGTGGTGGGGCCGGCTGTTGTCTGTGACTCACATGATCCATGATTTCAAAGAACTGATATGGAACAAGTTGCAGTGATCCCTGGCCAAGGAATGATCTGCAAACGCAAAGCAGATTAACCAACTAGAAATCCTATTTTGATTCTATTTGTGCAAGATAAAAGGAAACTTTCAAAAATAAAATATTTGGTATGATTTACGGAGATGTATGTAAAGTCAAAACAGCTTGCAGGCTTTTGTGTCTTGAGAAAACAAGGGGGAGTACCAACCAAGCTCTGGATGCAGGTCAAACTCCTCTTTGTTGGTTTTTGAAGCCTAGAGCAACAAAATGGTGAATCTGGTGAAGGTGACAGTCTGCAACCAATGGAGACACTCTTATGAAAAAGCAACCTCAAAAGGAACACTCTACCTATTTCTCCAATATACCTTCTAAAACCTCCAGATCACGGTACTCTACAGCTCTCAATATTTGGGGAGCTCTGTCTAACTTCTTAGGATTTTTTTTTACAATTTTTTGAAATATCCAAATTTGGCCTGGAGGAGTCCAAGATTTGGCCTCATTGAAACTAAAAATCAGATTACACAAGCTATGATTTATGAAAAGATTGAAGTATTGCTAGTGGATAGGATCACCAAATAATGCCCAGATATGTCAACCTTCGTTCAATAAATACCTACCACCAGGCTTTGATAACACTTACTGGAACCTTGATGACCTAAATCCCCTTTGTTACTACAACCTATACTACTGAATGATTGCGTTGGGCCTTCTTTCTGCCCAGAACCTTCAGGACTCTCTTCAACCTTTCCCCTTAAGGCCCCTTTCACACTGGGGCGGTTTGCAGGCGTTATTGCGCTAAAAATACCGCCTGCAAACCGCCCCTAAACAGCCTCTACTGTTTGTTCAGTGTGAAAGCCCGAGGGCTTTCACACTGAAGCGGTGCGCTGGCAGGAGAAGAAAAAATTCACCGCTCCTAAACCGCTCCTGCCCATTGAAATCAATGGGAAAGCGTGGCTATACCGCGGCAATACCACGGCTATAGCTGCGCTGTACGAGTGATTTTAACCCTTTTTCAGCCGCCAGCGGGGGGTTAAAACCGCACCGCTAACGGTCAAATACCGCGGTAAAACAGCGCTAAAAATAGCGCTGATTTACCACCGACGCCCCCTACCGCCCCAGTGTGAAAGGGGCCTTAATCTTAGCTGTGTAAAACGATTTTTTATTACTACATCATGTGCATTTTCTACTTTCAGACCCCCTTGGATACATGGTATACTACCTGTGTATTATACCATACAATTGTATCTTTATTTCAAGTAGAATTCTTGTCAAAACCTAACTAACCTGTAAAGCAATGGTCTCCAAACTTTGGCCCAGGGGAAGAATCTGGCATTTTGCTTGCCCTTCTCCAGCCCTCATAGCACTATTTCTCCCACTGATACGAGGTTCACTTAACCACTTAAGGACCAGGCCTATTTTTTAAACTTGTTTGCAAGTTAAAATCTTTTTTTTTGATAGAAAATTACTTAGAACCCCCAAACATTATATATTTTTTTTCAGACACCCTAGAGCAGGGGTGTCCAAACTTTTTTCAAAGAGGGCCAGATTTGATGAAGTGAACATGTGTGAGGGCCGACCATTTTGCCTGACATTCTTTGAACCATTAAAATTTGGTCTAAGTGTGTTCGTTCGAACACTAATACACTGCCCAACAAGAATTCCCTTGCCTTTGTCGCGCTCGTTCCCGACACACAGACGAAAGCTCTGCTCTTTAGGGGTACCATTAATTCTCAGTGCAATTCAAAAAAAAAAAAAAAAGGCCGGGGACCTCTTTCCCTGCATTTTTGTGGGTAGGGAAGCCCATTGAAATGAATGGGCTGCCCTACACATAGCACACAGCCACACAGATGTGAATCAAGGGCTTGTTCACATGTCAGGTTGGAGGGGCAGTAAAACCACATGATTAAGCTGTTTTTACCTCCCCCAACTTCTCCCCCTTTAGCTGCAGAGGGAGCAGCTGGGGGTGTACACGTGCTGTGGCTGCAGCTGGAGGTATACCCAGGCTGAATGGGGCTGCACTGCAACTATCCCGCAACTGTGTGCATTGCACGGTTGCGGTATAGTGATGCTGCATTTACAGGTTTAAAACAGGTGGTGAGGAGGCAACATAATGCCTCTTTACCGCCTGTCAAATGCCTCTGAAAAGCGATCTGTGCATAGATTGCTTTGCAGAGGAGCAGCAGTCCTGACTGCTATCACAAACAAGCCCTACAAAAGCAGTTCTGATGGTACAGGAAATGGGGGGGGCAGATTAAAAGTAACATACCCGCATACATACACACAGACACATGCACACACATGCAGACACATACAGACAAATGCACACACATACAGACACATGCATACACATACATACAGACACATGCACACGCATATACATACATACAAACATACATACAGACACATGCACATGCACACACATACAGACACATGCACACACATACAGACACATGCACACACATACAGACACATGCACACACATACAGACACATGCACACACACACACACACATACAGACACATGCACACACACACATACAGACACATGCACACACACACACACACACATACAGACACATGCACACACACACATACAGACACAGGCACACACACATACATACAGACACAGGCACACACACATACATACAGACACATGCACACACATACAGACACATGTGCACACATACAGACACATGCGCACACACACATACAGACACATGCACACACACATACAGACACATGTGCACACACATACAGACACATGTGCACACATACAGACACATGCGCACACACACATACAGACACATGCACACACACATACAGACACATGTGCACACACACATACAGACACATGCACACACACACACTCATACAGACACATGCACACACACATACAGACACATGCACACACACATACACACACACAGACACATGCACACACACACATACAGACACAGGCACACACACATACATACAGACACAGGCACACACACATACATACAGACACATGCACACACATACAGACACATGTGCACACATACAGACACATGCGCACACACACATACAGACACATGCACACACACATACAGACACATGCACACACACATACAGACACATGCACACACACACATACAGACACATGCACACACACACACTCATACAGACACATGCACACACACATACAGACACATGCACACACACATACAGACACATGCGCACACACACACACAGACACATGCACACACATGCACACACACACACACATACATACAGACACATGCACACACATACAGACACACAGACACATGCACACACACATAGAGACACATGCACACACACACACATACAGACACATGCACACACGCATACAGACACATGCACACACACGCATACAGACACATGCACACACACACACACATACAGACACATGCACACACACACATACGGACACATGCACACACACACACACATACGGACACATGCACACACACACGAATAAAGCCCTTTTAAAACGAATCTAGCTTCAATCACAGTACTGTACCTTTCCATCTTCCTCATTCAGCCGGGTACTGCACTGTAGGGGGAAGCAGAGAGCACAGCACACTCCCCTGCACTTTACTTTCACTTTTGAGGCTGGCGGAGCTTCTCACAGTGCCGATGTATAGTTCGGCAGGGGATCGGGCTCATCCGACAGCCCTGATCCCGCGGCACACTGGCTGAGAAAGGCTGGTTTAGATAACCAGGCGGGTCGTTCAAAACCGGACCGCGGGCGGACATGCCTGCCCTAGAGAATAAAATAGTGGTCGTTACAATACTTCCATATATGCGCAGTGGTCTTACAAACCCAATTTATTTGGAAAAAATACACTTTTTTTAAAATTAAAAAATAAGAAAACCGTAAAGATAGCCCCATTTTTTTTCTACATATTGAAAGATAATGTTACGTAAATTGATACCCAGCATGACATGCTTCAAAATTGCACCCGCTCGTGGATTGGCAACAAACTTTGACACTTAAAAATCTCCATAGGCGACGTTTAAAAATTTCTACAGGTTAACAGTTTTGAGTTACAGAGGAGGTCTAGAATTATTGCTCTCGCTCTAATGATTGTGGCGATACCTCACATGTGTGGTTTAAACCCTGTTTACATATGCCAATATAAAGGAATATTAGTGGTAAAAAAAAAATCCCTTGTGGATTTAATTTGATCTTTTTTTTTTTGGTTAACTCTCCTTTAAGGGGGTGTGGCAGGGGGCGTGTCCTATGCCTACAGACATTTGCTAGTAGGTGTCCCTCATTACCATTTCAAAATGTTGGGAGGTGTGCGGGTGCCCCCCAGGGAAAGCGGCTTTCCTTGGGTGTATCCGATGAGGAGGAGGGGCCTGGAGCGCCGGCGGGGGACCCCAGAAGAAGCGCATCGGGGCTGCTCTGTGCAAAACTATTGCACATAACAGGTAGATATAACATGTTTGTTATTTTTATTTTAAAAAATATTTTTTCTTTTTAAGAATATTGTGGACCTTCAATTGAACTTAAGTCTTTGCTGTAGCTAGAACTAGCCTTTGCATGCCATGCATGTCAACAGAGAACCTGCTTCTGCCCTCCATTTGACTCTTGCTGTATATTACTCGCTTCCTTTATTGCAGGCACTTACTTGTACTTACTTGTTATAATTATTGTATCTCTTGCACTTTCATAAATACTATTCAGCCTATACGTCTCAGTGAGACATTTCCAGTTGGGGGAGCTCTAGGCTTTTATTACTGTAGTACATAGACATCGGCTATTCCTCATTATTGTTCAAAAATGTGAACAAGCTGTGTGTTTTCTCTATCCTGGCAGACTATAAAAACGTTATTTGTATTTTTTTTTTAATGGAGATATCCTGCAAAGATTGTCTCAGACATTATAGGTCATAATTTGTGCAGTCTTTTACACTTTTACTGGGTTTTGCACCAGGGACACTAGCCACTTGGAGTTTGTATAGTCTCACCATGTGGGTTTCCTCCGAGTACTCCAATATCCTCTTATAGGAATGTCACACTGCAAGCTGCTTTGGGGATCGGGAGCAGGGTCTGACTGGAAAAGTTCAAAGATGTGTTAAAGAGGAATTCTACTTTCATTAAAAAAATTAAAAAAAATATAGCAATATACAGTTGTGCTCAGACCTGAAGGGTCTGGTATAGATTTTGAGGGGGACCCCCACGCCATTTTTTTTTAAAATTTTGTCCGGGGTTCCCCTTAATACCCATACCAGACCTGAAGGGCTTGGTATGGAATTTAGGGGGACCCCCCACGCCATTTTAAAAAAATTTTTGGTTCGGGGTTCCCCTGCCGTTTTTATCAATGAACTTTTATGTGTATTGTCGGACCGACAATTCATTAATAGCCACGAGTAGTTTTAAATGACTTTTTTCCTTTGAAATGTCATTTTGCTGTCAGACTGTTCTAAACACGGGAAACATGCGCCACTTTACAGGCATACTATAGATACCCCCCCGGTATGAAATTTAAAGGAATATTATACTTATATTGTTTCACTTTAAGCATTATTAAAATCACTGCTCCTGAAAAAAACGGACGTTTTTAAAAAATTTTTTGCATTGATCCATGTCCCCTGGGTCAGGACCCGGGTCCCCAAACACTTTTTATGACAATAACTTGCATATAAGCCTTTAAAATTAGCACTTTTGATTTCTCCCATAGACTTTTAAAGGGTGTTCCACAGCTTTTGAATTTGCCCCGAACACCCCAAATTGTTCGCTGTTCGGCGAACTGGCGAACAGCCGATGTTTGAGTCGAACATGAGTTCAACTTGAACTCGAAGCTCATCCCTAATGGCCGTTCACCTAAACTGACCGGCCGGGCAAGGAGAGCATTAATCAGAGAAGCAGCCAAGAGGTCCATGGTAATTCTGGAAGGGCTGCAGAGATCCACAGCTCAGGTGGGAGAATCTGTCCACAGGACAACTATTAGTCGTGTTCTCCACAAATTTGGCCTTTATGGAAGAGTGACAAGAAGAAAGCCATTGTTTAAAAAAGCCATAAGAAGTTCAATTTATAGTTTGCGAGAAGCAATGTGGGGGACACAGCAAACATGTGGAAGAAGATGCTCTGGTCAGATGAGACCAAAATTGAACTTTTTGGCCTAAAAGCAAAGCACTATGTGTGGCTGAAAACTAACACCGCACATCACCCTGAATACACCATCCCCACCGTGAAACATGGTGGTGGCAGCATCATGTTGTGGGGATGCTTTTCTTCAGACGCTCTCCATCCAATCTGACAGAGCTTGAGATATTTTGCAAAGAAGAATGAGGAAAAATGTCCCTCTCTAGATGTGCAAAGCTGGTAGAGACATCCCCAAAAAGACTTGCAGCTGTAATTTCAGAGAAAGGCGGTTCTACAAACTATTGACTCCGGGGGGCGCCATACAAATGCACGCCACACTTTTCACATATTTATTTGCTTGAAATCCATTTATCATTTTCCTTCCACTTCACAATTATGTGCCACTTTGTGTTGGCCTATCACATAAAATCCCAATAAAATACATTCACGTTTTTGGTTTTAACATGACAAAATGTGGAAAATTTCAAGGGGTGTGAATACTTTTTCAGGGCACTGTACAATGCCACGCTACTGGTCCTGCATTTTATGTGAGGGAGCAAGCATGCAGTCGCAGCCAGGACTGCCCTAAAGGGGTTGCTTTACGGAACCAGTCGCACAGATAGAGGGAGCCTATGGAAACATAGAAACAGGTTACATAGTTAGGTTGAAAAATAGACACAAGTCCATCTAGTTCAACCATAAAAAAAATAAAAAATAAAATAATAAATATCATACAATCTCATATACCCAATCCTATACCCACAGTTGAGGTATAAGTATTATACCTTCTTCCTCTACCCCCAGACTAAAAAGTGAATTTAAACCTTGGAGTGTGATTGGGGGCCCTAATGTAAAGATTATTTTTCCTGTGTCCGGTGTTCGGCTTTAGGTGACGCATCAGAATTTTCATCATCACTTCATTGTACACGTCTTTCCCTGGAGTCATACGCAACTACTAAGTCTTGTCAGGGAGATTTCACAGTTACATTCATGCAAATAAGAATTCATGTGACAAGACTTGACTGCAGAGACTGAGCTTGTGGATAACTCCATCCAGCAACTTGATTAACGGCGGCCTTTATCAGTCCTGACATGCAGGGATGCAGTCCTAATTACTAATCTCGTGTAATGGTCTACATCAGGAAACAAATTGCAGAGACATTTTGCTGTCGGGTTCAAAGATATTTATGGAAACATTCATACTTCCTTAATGATAACTGTTGACTGACTATGAAAGAAAAGTGATTGGATTTCAATTTACTGTCGTTATATTAGCAAAATGATGCAATGTGATTGGCTGCTATGAAAGACTGATCATGGATTGGAATCATCCTACATGGCAAAAGACAGTTAAATAATTCCTTTAGTGAAAAGGAAAAGTGATGCCTGCTTTCAGTTTCTATTATAAGAATAACAATTATAGCATCGAGCCAGATTTGATATATATATATCTATATATCTATATATATATAGATATATATATATATATATCTATATATCTATATATAGATATATAGATATATATATAAATATATATATCTATATACATATATACCCAGTGTTTCCCCGAAAATAAGACCTACCCCGATAATAAGACCTACCTAGATTTTCGGGAAGGGCTGCAATATAAGCCCTACCCCGAAAATAAGCCCTAGCTGAAAGTGGTTGGAAAAAGGTAGAATCCACTGTCCTGTAGTAGTACACAATTCAAAAGGTGTGTGATTCTGCAATACAATCGTATCACATACCCTCGGTACAGCTGATCTCTTCTCCTCTTCTGCTGGCTGTCAGCAGGGGATCTCGGCCCCCCTCCCTCTGCAGGCGCTGAGCACAATTTTACTACGGAAACACACACCCTCCACTATACACAATCCTGTAATAGAGAGGATTTCAGCTTTTTACAGGCGCTTTTACTCTGTTCACACTGGGGATTCCTGGCATGCAAGCCCTACCCCGAAAATAAGCCCTACTGTGTTTTTGGTTGCTAAAATTAGTATAAGCCCCAGGCTTATTTTTGGGGAAACACGGTATATATATATCTATATATACAAATATAAATATATATACTGTACTGTACTGTAAAAAAGTTTTAGGCAAGTGTGGAAAAAATGCTGTAAATGAAGACTTTTTTTTTATCAGTTAACAAAATACAAACTAAATGAACAGAAGAGAAATCCACCCTTTACCTTCAAAACAGCATCAATTCTTCTAGATACACTTGCACAGTTTTTGAAGGAACTTGGCAGATAGGTTGTTGCAAACATCTCAGAGAACTAATTACACATCTTCTGTGGATGTCGGCTACCTCAAATCCTTTTGTCTCTTCATATTATCCCATACAGACACAATGATGTTGAGATCAGGGCTCTGTGGGAGCCAAACCATCGCTTCCAGGACTCCTTATTCTTCTTTACGCTGAAGATAGTTCTTAATGACATTGGCTGTATGTTTGGGGTTGTTGTTCTGCTGCTTAATAAATTTGGGGCCAATCACACACCTCCCTGTGATTGGCATGATGGATAAGTATCTGCCTGCATTTCTCAGCATTGCGGACAATATTGATTCTGACCAAATCTTCAACTCCATTTGTAGTAATGAAGACTTGCAAGGAACCTCCACCATGCTTCACTGTTGCCTGCAGACACTCATGATTGGCTCCAGCCCTTCGTGAACCAATTGCCTCCTGCTACAGCCAAATATTTCACCTTTTTACTCTACAGTCCAGAGCACCTGCTGCCATTTTTCTGTACCACAGTTCCTATGTTTTTGAACCCAAACCTAAACTCAAGCCTGATCTCAAGTCTGATCCAAAGTCTGATCCAAACCCTGATCCCAAGCCTGATCCCACGCCTGAACTCAAGTCTGATCCAAAGTCTGATCCAAAGCCGCCTGATCCCAAGCCTGAACTCAAGCCAGATCCCAAGTCTGATCCATTCCTAGTCTGATCCCAAGCCTAAAACCCAAGCCTAGACTCAAGCCTGAACCCAAGCCTAAACTCAAGCTTGATCCAAAGCCTGAACCCAAGCCCAAAGTCAAGCCTGATCCTAAGTCTCATCCAAAGCCTGAACCCAAGCCCAAACTCAAGCCTGAGCCCATGTCTGATCCAAAGCCTGATCCCAAGCCTGAACTCAAGTCTGATCCAAAGTCTGATCCAAAGCCTGATCCCAAGCCTGAACTCAAGCCAGATCCCAAGTCTGATCCATTCCTAGTCTGATCCCAAGCCTAAAACCCAAGCCTAAACTCAAGCCTGAACCCAAGCCTAAACTCAAGCCTGATCCAAAGCCTGAACCCAAGCCCAAACTCAAGCCTGATCCTAAGTCTGATCCAAAGCCTGAACCCAAGCCCAAACTCAAGCCTGAGCCCAAGTCTGATCCAAAGCCTGAACTCAAGCTCATCACTACTGGTGAGGGATATTCCCTACTCCAATCTACACCCCCAAAAAACATTGTGTTCATTGCTAAGACACTTTTTATCGACTAATTTATGTTATTTCAGCAGCATCACCTGAAAAACTGTGCTGGCGTTATAGGTCATGAAAATAGATAGCTATACCTGGTATGATATACCTCCCCCACAAGCGTTGTGAAAACGAAAGCTTGAGGGGCTTAATCATCGTTTAGCTAGAAATCTCTGTTATTAATGTTGACATGATTCTCATTACTGATGTATAGCATCTAGGTCTCCACGGCAACTATTGCCAGCGCCATGAATATTAAGAGGGCCATCTCAATCAGCTCTACCTGTTGTGATTGCAAAACAGCAATTTTCCACTGAACTCCTACAGCGTGTCTAGATACAGATATGTATTTAACCCTCAACTGACTTTTCTGACCCCTCAGTAAGCTGAAGTGTTATGTAGCCCAAGGATACGGATATTGTTAAGCACCTAGTTTCTTGACTGTCTTTAGTTTGTCTTTGTGAAGAACAAGATGATTTGTATTAGCTAAAATGATGATCATCACGCAGTCAAAAGCCTACTTGAATCTGCTCTTTGCTAAGTGGTTTAAGTAGCACAATACTTTTGAGCTTGCTTAAAGCTAAAATTTCAGATATGGCAATTTTTACATCTAAATTTTGCTTGGACCAGCGTAAATGCAGTATGCATGTGCCATACCTGTGGGATCCTCCTAGATGTTGGAAATCACTGTAGTAGGCACCACTACTTCAGTGGTCTACACCAGTGTTTCTCAACTCTAGTCCTCAAGGCGCCCCAACAGGTCATGTTTTCAGGATTTCCATTATTTTGCACAGGTGATTTGATCAGCTTCACTGCCTTAGTCATTACCACAGCCGTTTCATCTAAGGGAAATCCTGAAAACCTGACCTGTTGGGGCGCCTTGAGGACTGCAGTTGAAAAACACTGGTCTACTCTATCTTCTGTGACCAGTGCTGAGCAACTGCTCTGCTGCTTACTGAACACAGGAGGTCACACACTGAGCATGGGTGGCATTCAGGCAATGGTTTCTATATGTTATCCTGAATAAGTCAAGGCTCTCTGTCATGAATCTGCAACTAATATTCATGTCTGTCTGTCTGTTTACCTCTCTCTTGTGTCAGCTTAAAGACCCGCCGCTGTTCACCTGTATGCTTCAGTAATCGTCCCTCAAGCATGGCTCCACCTAAGCTCTATTAGGAAACCCTATATTAACCAGTGCACAACAAGCCAAGCCTTGCTGATCAATATTGTGTGTTTGGCTTCTGTTTGCTCATTGCTGTGTGTCCTATGTCTGATCCTGTTTACCGACCTTGGCTTGTTCTTGACTGTCCTTGTCTGCTTCATATCCCACTCTTTGGCTTGTTCTTTGACTATCCCTATCTGCTTGTTGCCCCAACCTTTTGGCTTATCTCCTGACTATCCTTGTTGTCCCAGTCTGCTGCTTCCTTTCTATCCTTCAGTAGTCTACCGTGAGCGT